>NC_079220.1:16280214-16580214 GCF_029633865.1 Lampris incognitus | reverse complement strand
GTAGTAGTGGATGTGACCTAGTATTAGAGATGTGTGACTCTGTTTTCTCTCTAACAAATATACATTATGGCTGAATCCCTCCTATCTATATTTCACCTGCGAGAATAGGAGATGGCCATTCTCATCACACGGCAGCATGTCATCCACCAGCACTGTGGTCCAAGAGCCATCCTTACAGAGACGCACCTGGTAGGCCCCCTCCGGACACAGCGAGCGGGTCACCATCACTTTCTCCACCAGTTCAGGACGCTCAGCCAGGACGGCCAGTGCGCTCAGAAACCTGCTCACCAACACAATCAGATGAGAGTCGAGATGTCACATGGCTGCCCCAGCTGTGTTGACATTTTGTTGTGTGTAAACTGATAGATGTCTGTGCGCTAAACGGTGTTGAATTTACTCAAACCAAGATTCCCATTTGTGACGACAATGAAATGATAATTTCATTAAAAAAGCCTTTTTTTGGAGGGGGTGTGTGTCTGGGTGGCGTGGTGGTCTATTCCACTGCCTACCAACATGGGGATCGAATCCCTGTGTTACCTCCGGCTTGGTTGGGTGTCCCTACAGACAGAATTGTCCATGTGTGCAGGTGGGAAGCCAGATGTGAGTATGTGTCCTGGTCGCTGCACTAGCGCCTCCTCTGGTCGGTCGGGGTGCCTGTTCAGGAGGGAGGGGGAACTGGGGGGAATAGCATGATCCTCCCACGTGCTACGTCCCCCTGGCGAAACTCCTCACTGTCAGGTGAAAAGAAGTGGCTGGCGACTCCACATGTATTGGAGGAGGCATGTGGTAGTCTGCAGCCCTCCCCGGATCAGCGGGGTGGGGGTGAAGCAGTGACTGGGATGGCTCAGAAGAGTGGGGTAATTAGCCAAGTACAACTGGGGAGAAAAAGGGGGGGGGGGAATCCTTTTATGTCAATAGGCTCACCAGCAGTTTCCCAGAAGTCCCTGTAGGATGTCAGATGGGCGAAGAGTGCGGAAAACAGACCACTTAACCCCGCGATCTCTAAAGTTGCAGTTGTTGATTTCGTGGGGCCGGAGCCACTTTTTGACCCTCTGTTGGACACTGTCGTCTTCTGGAAAGCCCACTGACTTGGGACCAGGGGAAAAGCTGTCATCCACAAAAATCACTCCATTCTGGGAAAGGGGTTAGAAAGTGAGCAGAATAAAATTGAATCAATTAAAAGTTCACTTCACATGTAAAGTGCACAATTATGATTGAAGCTATAATCCTCAAGATTTAAAAACAAATGTCCTTTTTGATAGTGTCTATTGCTGACATATTAAGACAGCTGCTGATGCACGAATATACAAATCACAAATGCACTTGCAAATTTCAATATTCAGTCTGGTAGGACTTCCCCATGAGAAACTATGCAACATTTTCACCACAGAAGACAAATGCAGAAGAATAAGGCAGGTACTGTTGTAGTGAGTTTGAAGAAAAACCAAAGCTGCTGTGCCTAACAAGTCTCACAGGAGACATCTACCGACAAATATTACAACATCAATATTTCAAACTCAGATTCAACCATGACAGTTTGTTTGGCGAAGGAGAAGTTGCTGAGATAGCAGAACTGATGTTGCCAAGGTGACCGTTTCATCTCAAATGGATGGATGAATGGGATCTAGAGAAGTCAAACACCAATGCTTACTATAGATTTCAGTGATTTAAATAAAAACAATTTCAGGATTGTAGCTCTAAGCAAAACATCTAACCACAATAAATCTCATTATGTAAATGAAATAGGAAAAGCAGAATATGGACCAAACAATGGGAGAAAATCAACATCAGAGTTCAGTGGATATGCTATAGCAGTGGAAATATATAGGAAAAGAGGAAGGCCAAAGAGGAAGTTTATATATGTAGTGAGGGAGGCCATGCAGGTGGCTGGCATGACAGAGGAAGATGCAGAGGACAGGAAGAGATGGAAACGGATGATCTGCTCCAGCGACCCCTAACAGGAGCAGCAGAGTAGAGGACACAGGGAATAATACAGCTGCTTACACACTATTTTAGTTATTATTGCATACCATATAGTAACATGGCCAGGTTAGATATATTGTTGTAGTATTAGCTGTGATAGCTGTTCGTGATACTGTCACTTTAACCCTCTGATCTGCATGGGCTGCCTGGATGAAAGGTACAAACTATGTTGTCTTGCACATTCCAAAATGCCCATAACATCACTTAGCAAACTGACCATTTAGAGACTCCAAATGGGCATTTTAGAGACCTCCCTATGCTTCCCCATGATAAAAACAATGGAAAATGGTCATGTTTTGGTGCTATATAATCAAACTTGAAGAGGCAACTAGTAAGAGTTATGGCAATAGGTCCACTGAGTCATAGGCTCAAGACAAAGCCATACTAGAATGTTATTGTCAGTCAAACAATGATAACCGTTTTAGATGAATATGACTTTAAATTAGTGTTTTGAGCATCTGTGGCTCCATTTCAGTAATACTTAGATAAAACCTGACACTTAAATTTGTACCGAAATCAGCAATCAGTTGTGAATTTTCATGCCTAAAAACCTTTAGCATGGTACCACCACAAAACATTCAACAACTTTTTTTTGCAAATGACCAATATTGCGTTTTATACCTTTATCCATAGCTGTTCTAAATTATTTCAAGAAATGTGACAGAGGGGTCTACTCCTCATTAACATTCATGAGCTGACCTTTGAGTGACAAGTACAAACAAGATTGGGTGGGGTTTCATAATTTGACAATTTTATCTGATTGACTGTATGTAAATGAGTGTTTCGATGACATAATGAATATCAGAAAAAAAAATCAGCTGAGAGAAGCTGAACGAGGCATGCTCTTAAAGAGAAAAACCTTTTATACTTATATTGAGATGCTATAAAATGCATGAAAGCAATTTGATATTAATAGATATTATATTAAGTGATATCAATAAATGAAAGTGAGTTGTATGAGAGGTTAGACATTAAGGAAGGAGAAAAGGACTTGCATCGATTGGCTAGACAGAGGGACCAAGCTGGGAAGGATGTGCAGCAAGTTAGGGCGATGAAGGAACGAGAGGGAATGTGCTGACAAGCAAGGAGAGTGTGTTGAGAAGGTGGAAGGAGTACTTTGAAAGGCTGATGAATAAAGAAAATGAGAGAGAAAAAAGGTTGGATGATGTCGGGATGGTGAATTAGGGATGTGTGGCGGATTAGCAAGGAGGAAGTGAGGGCAGCTATGAAGAGGACGAAGAGTGGAAAAGCAGTTGGTCCAGATGACATACCTGTGGAGGCATGGAGGTGTTTACGAGAGACGGCAGTGGAGTTTTTTTTTCTCCATTTTTTCAGACCCCCCCCCCTTTTTTTCTCCACAATTGTATCCTGCCAATTATCCCATTCTTCCAAGCCGTCCCAATCTCTGTGCCACCACCTTTGCTGATTCGGGGAGGGCTGCAGACTACCACATGCCTCCTTCAATACATGTGGAGTTGCCAGCCGCTTCTTTTCACCTGACAGTAAGGAGTTTCGCCAGGGGAACATAGCACGTGGGAGGATCACGCTATTCCCCCCAGTCCCCCCTCCCCCCCGAACAGGCGCTCTGACCGACCAGAGGACGTGCTAATGCAACAACCAGGACACATACACACATCCGGCTTCCTACAGACACGGCAAATTGTGCCTGTAGGGGTGCCCGACCAAGCCAGAGATAACATGGGGATTTGAACCAGCAATTCCCGGTTTTGGTAGGCAATGGAATAGACTGCTACGCCACCCAGACGCCCTTAGTGGGGTTTTTAACTAGACTGTTTAACACAATCTTGGAAACTGAGAGGATGCCTGAGCAGTGGCGAAGAAGCATACTGGTACCGATTTTCAAGAATAAGGGCAATGTACAGAACTGTAGCAACTACAGAGGTATAAAGTTGATCAGCCACAGCATGAAGCTATGGGAAAGAGTAATAGAAGCTAGGTTAAGAGCAAAGGTGATGATTAGCGAGCAGCAGTATGATTTCATGCCATGAAAGAGCACCACAGATGTGATGTTTGCTTTGTGAATGCTGATGGAGAAGTATAGAGAAGGCCAGAAGGAGTTACATTGTGTTTTTGTAGATTTAGAGAAAGCATATGACAGGACGCCAAGAGAGGAGGTGTAGTATTGTATGAGGAAATCGGGAGTTGCGGAGAAGTATGTAGGAGTGGTGCAGGATATGTATGAGAGAAGTGTGACAGTGGTGAGGTGTGCGGTTGGAAAGACAGCTGGGTTCAAGGTGGAGGAGGGATTACATCAAGGATCAGCTCTGAGCCCTTTCTTGTTTGCAATGGTGATGGACAGGTTGACAGATGAGATCAGGCTCCGTGGACTATGATGTTTGCGGACTGACATTGTGATCTGTAATGAGAGTAGGGTGCAGGTTGAGGAGAGCCTGGACAGGTGGAGGTATGCACTGGAGAGAAGAGGAATGAAAGTAAGTAGGAGCAAGACAGAATACATACTATGTGTGAACGAGACGGAGGACAGTAGTATGGTGAGGATGCAAGGAGTAGAGGTGACAAAGGTGTATGAGTTCAAATACTTGGGGTCAACTGTTCAAAGAAATGGAGAGTGTGGAAGAGAGGTGACGAAGAGAGTGCAGGCAGGGTGGAGAAGAGTGTTAGGAGTGATTTGTGACAGAAGGGTACCAGCAAAAGTTAGAGGGAAGGTTTACAAGACAGTAGTGAGACCAGCTATGTTGTCTGGTTTGGACAGTGGCACTGACAAAAAGACAGGAGGCAGAGCTGGAGGTGGCAGGGTTGAAGATGCTAAGATTTTCATTGGGAGAGACGAAGAAGGACAGGATTAGGAATGAGTATATTAGAGGGACAGATCAGGTTGGACAGTTTGGAGACAAAGCAAGAGAGGCAAAATTGAGATGGTTTGGACATGTGTGGAGGAGAGATGCTGGGTATATTGGGAGAAGGATGCTGAGTATGGAGCTGCCAGGGAAGAGGAAACGAGGAAGGCCAAAGAGAATGTTTATGTATGTAGTGAGGGAGGACATGCAGGTGGCTGGCATGACAGAGGAAGATGCAGAGGACAGGAAGAGATGGAAACGGGTGATCCACCGTGGCAACCCCTAACAGGAGCAGCCCAAAGTAGTAGTAGTAGTATCAATAAATGAAAGTCATCAAGTAATAAGAGATATTAGAAAATAGTAGTGTTTCAATTTTGATCTGACTAACAAACTACAAAGGGTTACCTTTCTGGGGAGACCATGATTATGCATATATTCAAAGGTACTTTCATTTTAGTTTGGATATATGATTTTTGGCCTTGGGCTTAGAAATAAATGGGCATTTTAACAGGTCAAACAATGTTGTGCATGCCCACACCTATCCACTGCAGCACAGCAATCCCAAAGCTCTCAAAGCTATTTTTAAGAGTTCACCAGAAAGGGTTTGCTAATCTACCCAAGCCGTCTACAAACCTCTTTGCAGAAGCTGATGATGTTCTCCCAGAGCTCTTTGGCCTCTCCTTCATCACTTTGACGCCGGGCCTCCACCAGCATGCTCTCCTTCCTCTTGACGGCCACAGAGGGTCTGATCTGAGCGAGGTAAAGCTGAGGGGTGTGGCAGGCCACACAGTACCTGGCCTTCACCTCGTTAATGAGGGTGCAGGCCGGGCACGACCACGACTGCTCTGTCCTGCTGAGAGGGAGTACAGCGCAGGTGGGAGGAAACAATTTTGAGGTTTCTGACGCTGGCGTCAGGGGTGATATTTCCTCCCTGAGGATGCTGAGCCTCCTGCTGTTCAGGAGCTCCTGGGGGGTGGACAGAGAAGAGGGAGATGGACTAGGGTTGTGTGATTGGTTGAGACACACAGGTGGAGGTGGAACTTCTCTGCGACTGCAGGGGACCGGGTTATTCTGCCCCACGAGGGAGGAGGGGGGAGGCTGCGGATAGGGTGCATCTGCCGGTAGGGACTCCCCCCTGGTTGAGACAGAGAGGGACAATGCCCCTGCTGCAGGCTCTGGCAGCTGCACTCCTGTTTGATCACAGACCTCAGGCATGAACAGGGCTTCTGCAGGAATCTGAGGGAGAGACAGTTTGCGAGGACCACCGCAGGCAGAGCAGGACATGGAGGCGGGAGTGTTTTGAAGAGTGCACCTCGCACAGTCCCAACCCTGTCCCCTGTCTTTGACACCTCCTGCATTTCCCTCCTTTTGGCTGGCTGTCTGCTGCGGACATGGCTCAGTGGACAACATCTGAGACTGTTTGAAGGGACTGGAGCAGCTGCTGGAGCGTCGAGGACGGGGCTGGTCCCGCGAAGCATTGCATGGTGGCTCCTGTCTCCCAGGTGCTCCAGTGTAGCCACAAAGGGAGCAGGCCAGGCTGCTTGGGGAGTTAGTCAGTGTACAGCGGGGACAGGGCCAGCGGCAGTCCTCCCTGCCACTCCCACGCCTCGTCCATCGGAAGGCCTCGGGCCGTCTCCGGGGAGCCTCACAGATTGAACAGCGGGGGGCGCCAGCTGCATTGAGGAAGGTGCAGCAGATGCACGCCCACTGGCTGCTTTGCATTGGCACCGAGCCGGAGGAGAAACTGAAGAGAGAGGGGGATTAAACATCTTTAAAAATCATTAATCAGTTGTTATGAAAAACATTTTGGTGAAGAAAGAAAAAGCTGAGGGAGAGGATGTGTTAAAGGTCCAAATATGGAAGAATACATGACAACTCTCATTGTTTCTTACAATGCCTCGAGGCAGCAGGGAGAAAATTAAACTGAATTAATATGCGAATGCTGCAAGAATCTGCATAATATTTACAACATAAAAAAGTACTTCTACTTTTTCCCTCAAAGAGAATACTAAAGAACCAAATCTTTCCAATTCATGTTACTGAACACCTTACCACAAGTAAGAATTACTTGTGTGCAATTTAAGAACATGTACTCTGCAGACTGTAATCTGATGAATGGGCTACACAAAAACTGCCATTCACATCAGATTGATTTTCCCCACTGTAGAGGATAGAACTGTAAGGAATGTAAACGAGCCAGGACAGGTTATCCTGTTGCAAAGGGATTCAAAGGGGGATTCTAGAAACATGGAGTCATGGGGGACATCTGTGTGGTGAGTGGCCCACATTTTCTTGCTGTGCTGCAAGTTTTGGCATCGAGCCTGATTCCCCCTGCACATCCTTACCTGGTTAGGTTACTGCAGAGCAAGCTATCTAAAACGAACTGGCATTGTAATGATGCAGAGCTCAGTTCATCCAATATTATTTTTGTTGCTATTTAAACTTTCATCATAAAATTTACATTTTGAAAATGACAAGATGGCATTTATACAGTACAGCCTGGAGTGCATTTGAACTATAATGTAATATTCAGGAATTCCAGATTAGCTATGTACACTCACCGGCCACTTTATTAGGCGCACCTGTCCAACTGCTCGTTAATGCAAATTTCTAATCAGCCAATCACATGGCAGCAACTCAATGCATTTAGGCATGTAGACATGGTCAAGACGATCTGCTGCAGTTCAAACCGAACATCAGAATGGGGAAGAAAGGTGATTTAAGTGACTTTGAACGTGGCATGGTTGTTGGTGCCAGACGGGCTGGTCTGAGTATTTCAGAAACTGCTGATCTACTGGGATTTTCGTGCACAACCATCTCTAGGGTTTACAGAGAATGGTCCGAAAAAGAGAAAATTTCCGGTGAGCGGCAGTTCTGTGGGCGAAAATGCCTTGTTGATGCCAGAGGTCGGAGGAGAATGGCCAGACTGGTTCGAGCTGATAGAAAGGCAACAGTAACTCAGATAACCACTCATTACAACCGAAGTATGCAGAAGAGCATCTCTGAACGCACAACACGTCGAACCTTGAGGCAGATGGGCTACAGCAGCAGAAGACCACACCAGGTGCCACTCCTGTCAGCTAAGAACAGGAAACTGAGGCTACAATTCGCACAGGCTCACCAAAATTGGACAATAGAAGATTGGAAATACGTTGCCTGGTCTGATGAGTCTCGATTTCTGCTGTGACATTCGGATGGTAGGGTCAGAATTTGGCGTCAACAACATGAAAGCATGGATCCATCCTGCCTTGTATCAACAGTTCAGGCTGGTGGTGGTGGTGTAATGGTGTGGGGGATATTTTCTTGGCACACTTTGGGCCCCTTAGTACCAATTGAGCATCGTGTCAACGCCACAGCCTACCTGAGTATTGTTGCTGACCATGTCCATCCCTTTATGACCACAGTGTTCCCATCTTCTGATGGCTACTTCCAGCAGGATAACGCGCCATGTCATAAAGCAGGAATCATCTCAGACTGGTTTCTTGAACATGACAATGAGTTCACTGTACTCAAATGGCCTCCACAGTCACCAGATCTCAATCCAGTAGAGCACCTTTGGGATGTGGTGGACCGGGAGATTCGCATCATGGATGTGCAGCCGACAAATCTACAGCAACTGCGTGATGCTATCATGTCAATATGGACCAAACTCTCTGAGGAATGTTTCCAGTACCTTGTTGAATCTATGCCACGAAGGATTAAGGCAGTTCTGAAGGCAAAAGGGGGTCCAACCCGGTACTAGCAACGTGTACCTAATAAAGTGGCCAGTGAGTGTATATCCAGTACTTGAATAGTCGTCAATTTATATGTCATGCCATTATCTATACAACCTATCTATATTGCATATTTATTTTCACTTCGTAGTTCCATATGGAACATACATAACAATATTTATTTGCCTGTGGTGCACATGGGTATATGGTAATACACACACACACACACACACACACACACACACACACACACACACACACACACACACACACATACACACCGATGAGCCAAAACATTATGACCATCTGCCTAATATGCTGTTGGTCCGCCGTGTGCTGCCAAAACAGACCCCTGAAGATGTCCTGTGGTATCTGGCACCACAACATTAGCAGCAGATCCTTCAAGTCCTCTAAGTTGTGAGATGGAGCCACCATGGATCGGACTTGTCGGTCCAGCACATCCCACAGATGCTCAATCGGATTGAGTTCTGGAGAGTGTGGAGGCCAAGGCAACACCTTGAACATCATGTTCCTCAAACCATTCCCGAACAATGTGCAAAGTGTGGCAGGGTATATTATCCTGCTGAAAGAGGCCACTGCCATCAGGGAATACCATGGCCATGAAGGGGTGTACCTTGTCTTCAACAATGTTTAGGTAGGTGGCACATGTCAAATTGATATCCACATGAATCGCCGGACTCAGGGTTTCCCAGCAGAACATTGCCCAGAGCATTGCACTCCCTCCACTGGCTTGTTGTCTTC
This sequence comes from Lampris incognitus, assembly GCF_029633865.1. NCBI lineage: Eukaryota > Metazoa > Chordata > Actinopteri > Lampriformes > Lampridae > Lampris > Lampris incognitus. Next base: position 16,570,937 of record NC_079220.1, on the reverse strand, counting down.
CCACAGTGCATCTTGGTGCCATCATTTCCCCAGGTAAATGGTGCACGCATTCATGGCCATCCACATGATCTCAAAGAAAATGGGACTCATTGGACCATGAGACTTTCCTCTACTGCTCCATGGTCCAGTTCCAACGCTCGCGTGCCCATTGTAGGCCCTTTGGGTGGTGGACAGGGGTCATCATGGGCACTCTGACCAGTCTGTGGCTACGCAGCCCCCATACACAGCAAGCTCTGATGCACTGTGTTCTGACATCTGTCCATCATAGCCAGCATTTTGAGCTACAGTAGCTCTTCTGTGGGTTGTAATGAGATAATCAATGTTATTTATTTCACCTGTCATAGGCTTTAATGTTTTAGTCGATTGGTATATATATATACTGTTGACAGTAACTTGGGGAGTTCTGGACTTTTTTGGATTTAGATTGTATTATTTCAGGATTTCCTTCTTTTTTGTTTTAGTTTGAACTATCAGATTATCTTATTCTCAGATCATTTCTTGCTTAACTATGCCTCACACCATTAGTAGAGAATGACCCCGGGCATTCACCGCAGTGTTGTACAAGTATAATTATATATGTGACAAATGAACTGTGAACTTTTAACTATATTACTATACAATGATTACAGTACTTAACATCAAGTAACCTTTACTTCATATTCTGACATTCTTAACTGACATGACCATTCTCCATCTCCTCAAATACATTCAAACAGAAATCATCCCAAAACTCCACAGATCTCCCTTTCTCCCCAGACAGCCTCTCCAACATTTTCTCATAAAGCTACATTTTGATCATCATTAACCCTAGCTATATTTTCACAGTTGAGGTTTGCGGTCAGCCGGTACCTTTTTTTTTTTTTAAATCCTATCCAAGAACATCAGCCTGGATGCTCTCGCTTGACAGAATGGGGTTGGGGATGGCTACAGGCAAGATCAAGCTTCTGTGACCAGGTTTTCAAGGTTGCAGGTTTCGATCTGAATTGGCCAAAACAAGGTGGTTGGTGAAAGTGAATGAGTGGTGCTCTCTCCATCCTCATCAACAAAAGTCAAGGTGCACTTTAAATAAAGCACTTAAACACCAACTAGTGCTGCTCAATGACCGACAGTGGTAGATGAGCCTATTCTCATTCCAATGTGTCATATATTGACGCTGTCGACAAAGCATTAATATTAATATATGATGCCATGGGATGAGAGTATATTAGGTAGACTGTAGTTTTACTGGGCAGTTCTCTGGTGCAAATTGGTAGAATTGTGCATTTCATTTTCAATGGGTATACCGTGCAGAGGCTAAAAATTCATCAGGGTCTGAAAACACTTTCTTTGAAAAGGGGGAATGGAAATACAGTCATCAGACCCTCTTAACTGCTTTTAGTCAATATCAATTGATTTGTTCAGCTTTTGCAACATGTTGTACGTAAACACAGTTGGGCTGATCAGGAGATTTATATCTCAGCTGAAGATGCTCATAAAGCATGTCTGTTACACAGGAGTCATTATTCTGCCCTCTCTTTAAGTACTGTGTAGGATGGATGGATGGATGGATGGATGGATGGATGGATAGATAGATAGATAGATAGATAGATAGATAGATAGATAGATAGATAGATAGATAGATAGATAGATAGATAGACAGACATTGTATGTTTGCAGGACTGAATTATTTCTCAAGGTCTCTTGATGCTGTATGGTCAGAAGATGCCTGCATTTCCAGGCCATGGCCCTCACTTAAGACAGACCGGCATTGAATAGGGATTCCCAATGGCATTACATTTCCTGTCTGCGAGTAACTCAACTCCTGGCACCAGCTCAGATACAGCAGGGCAATGGAGAGGACTTAGAATAGACTGTGTGCAGACGTTATAATAGGACAGAGCTAGGAAATTAGCGAGCGGAGCATCCACATCAATAAGAGGGAGGATGAAATACAACAACGGAGGGGTGGGATTCACTACAATATGAACTGCCATGAAATATCAATATAGCAATAAGCGCCTTGAACTATGCTAATGTGAAATACCCTGCATAATGACCCATATGTATTTATGTTAATCCTGGCATTTGTTTGTTTGTTTTTTTCTCTCTTTTTGTCCTGTCAGGTGGTCCCCACTCCTCTCCTCAAATCATTTTAAATAGTTGGCCTGCTCCATACACAAACACCCGGGTGGAATATTAATTAACAGTATCTTCCCCTTTCAGATTTACCTGCCAAACTGCTGTAATTGCTTGTGTCTCTGTTGGAGAGCTAGAGGATCAAAAGGGCAACTGTCAAAGCTCTGCTGCCTCTGGTAAGGTCAGCCATCTCAAATGCTTTTTAATGTCATTCACCCGAAATAGGTGAGCGTTATAGAGAATAGAGAGCCCTGTTTCATCAGATTTTGCCCAGGAGACCACCTGGGCTAATGTTTCCCACATAGGAAGGGTTTTTGTTGTTGCTGGTTTGTATTTTTAAATGTAAAACTGTGTACATTGTAGGAGAGACAATAGCTGAGATTTATCATCTATATTTGGATGATGTACAAGTAGTTCAGTCAAAGTAGGTTGAACAATGTATAGCTTCAGAATCGACATCACAATATATACTTGTGCAATAGTCACATTGCAAGGGATGCAGTGTAAGGCGAATTGGTCCCACCAAGGTATATTAGACTAAAGCTCTTATTTTTTGATAGAAAATGACATGTAGCAGCGTCCCCTTTTTATGACTACTCTTGAAGAAAAATATTTGACTGCATCTGATAAAGAACATGATTTAATCTGATTCAATGATTTCTTGGAAAAGTGCCTCATTTACCCTCTAAAATCACTCTAATCATTACTAAAGTGATAAAGTCTTTGCAAATGGAGTTTTGAAAGCTAAAAGCTCTGGTGAATTATAACTCCCTTTTATTCTCTAATATTGCAATACATATCACACAAAAAAAAACCCAAAAAAACTGCAATGTTGATTTCCCCCCCCAATACCATTCAACCATAAATCATAGTGACATTAAAGTATTTCTCAATTTGCCCAGTTGGCCCACAGGAGCCCCATCAACAACCCCCGTGGGACTCCATCCAGATAATCACTGCACTGGGGAACTGAAACTGTTTTTTTCTGATGCCAATGAAAGAGACAGCCTTGATGAGGGGCAATTTGTGACCTAGAGGCATCCAGAAAAATCAAAATCTAATTTAAAGACTGTTATGAACTGCACAGAGGAGCTGAAACGGCACATTCTGTAAGGAAAATTAGGAGCCCTGGAGAATGAGACAAACACATCACTGGAGACGCTATGAGACTCTGTCAGGGTTTTGAAATATTGGAAAAGAGCCTCAGATAGTAATAGATTATTACTCAGATAGTGAAACGTGTAAACCATTACTTTTGAAATTAATTCTTTTTCAATCACACGGAGCAAGTGCTGCAGGGAGACTGCATTTATAATTGTTCCGTTATAGCAACTAACATAACTCTCAACATCTTAAATATTCGTTGGTAGTGGTTGCAGTTTATACCACCGTTCAATTACAGTTGGGAAAGGAATTATTTCCACAATTTTTTTTCCCGGATTTTTTTCCCGGATTTTCTCCCCAATTGTATCCGGCCAATCACCCCACTCTTCCGAGCCGTCCCGGTCGCTGCTCCACCCCCTCTTCCGATCCGGGGAGGGCAGCAGACTACCACATGCCTCCCCCGGCACATGTGGAGTCACCAGCCACTTCTTTTCACCTGACAGGAGTTTTGCCAGGGGGACGTATGGCATGGGAGGATCATGCTATTCCCCCCAGTTCCCCCTCCCCCTGAACAGGCGCCCCAACCGACCAGAGGAGGCGCTAGTGCAGTGACCAGGACACATACCCACATCCGGCTTCCCACCCGCAGACACAGGCAATTGTGTCTGTAGGGACGCCCGATCAAGCCGGAGATAACACAGGGATTCAAACCAGTGATCCCCGTGTTGGTAGGCAACAGAATAGACCGCTACGCTACCCGGATGCCCATTATTTCCACAATTTAACTGCATATTCAGAAAATTTACAAGTTAAAGTCATTTGTTTGAGTCCGCGGTGGCGTAGCGGTCTAAGCATCGGCTTTGTGTCGATGCAGTTGCCCACTGGGGACTGGGGTTCGCACCCCGGTCTCGTCAGATCCGACTATGGCCGGACTCGATGAAGCAGCAGTCATTGGCAACGCTGTCTTCGGGAGGGGGGCGGAGTCGGCTTGTGTTCGTCACGTGAATGCGTCTCCGTGTGTGTCGGAAAAAGCAGTGGTTCGGCCTGGAGTCGCCTTGTCACGGAAGTGGGGAGGCGTCTCCTTCGAGACTGCCGACTGGAGAGATGCAGTTGGCGAACGCATGCAGTACGAGGGTGGGTGTTTGAATTAAAATAGGGATCGACTGACCACTAAATTGGGAGAAAAAAGGGAAAAATAAAAAAAATTAAATTAAAGTCATTTGTTTACACTACTGAGTTGAGTTTATGTTTTTCTGTTTGCGATTATGATTTCCACTCTACATTAGAAGAGGGACTTAATTAAAATTGGCAAGCATTGCAAACAAGTAGCCCTCACCATGATTTATTCCTCGGCGTGTGTGTGGTGACAAGGCTGTTTGTGTGTTTTTCTCTATGCATTATTTCCAGCAAGCTATCACCACTGTCCAATACACGTCAGCGAGCAAATTGGACTGAAGGGCATCTGTAACCTTTATTACAACTTTTTTATTGTAACTTTTATTACAAGCTTAATAGTTTGCATTGCTGATTCCAGGTACAAATCTCTAAGTACCAGCCAATATATTACATTTATCTGATTCATTACTTTTATTGAACAGTGCACTTAGATGGACAGTTTTGGGTTAATGGGCAAAATAACTGAGATGGAATCATTTTTTCACCATTAAATAAACACAGGCTGTGCCAAAAATATGTAGATCAAACCATTTTTCCTTTATTTATGACGTTACTCATGGCTTTTGGTATCATCATATTTACTGGCCATGTAGGTTTGTACATACATGGAATTTGACTCCCGTTTCATGGCTCTCTCAGTGTACTTAACATAGAATAACAACATCACAACACAACAGTCTTCAGATATATACACAAGGATTGACTTATACAGGCGAAACAAGAGGTGATAAAGTGCAATGGTGCAGAGAATATATCAGAGATGCTGAAATAGATGTTAGCAGGTCACTTAAATACATGCCTGAGGTAGATGGACATGACAGAGCGTACCAGTATACATACAATATACAGTACAATATATACGAAAGGGTTGGATTTATTTGATAGTGTTAAGTGTTCATTTGAATGACAGCCCATGGAAAGAAAGTGTTTTTTGTATCAGGTTGTTTTGGGGTAAGAGTGCTCTGTAGCGCCTACCAGAGTGGAGGACTTGGAACAAGTTGTGACCAGGGTGTGAGGAGTCTGCAGTGATGTTACCTGCACATTTTCCTGAGTCTGGAGGTGTATAAGTCCTGAATGGAGGGCAGGTTGGCACCAATTATTTTCTCTGCAGACTTAACTATCCGTTGTAGTCTGTCCCTGTCCTGTTTGGTGACCGAACCAAACCAGACAGTGATGGATGTGCAGAGGACAGACTGGATTATTGCAGTGTAGAGCTGAATCAGCAGTTCCTGAGGCAGGCTGAACTTCTTGAGCTGGCGGAGAAAGTACATCCTCTTCTGGGCCTTTTTGATGATTGTGTCTATAATGGAAGCCCACCTTAGGTCCTGGGAGATTGTGGAACCCAGAAATCTGTAGGTTTTCACCACAGACATCATGCTGTTGAGTATGGTGGGGGGGGGCAGTGTTGGGGGGCTCCTCCTGAAGTCCACTGTTATCTCGACTGTTTTGAGCGTGTTCAGATCCAGGTTGTTATGGCCGCACCAGAGGGCTAGATGGTCAACCTCCCGTCTATATGCAGACTCGTCACCATCCTGGATAAGGCCAATGATGGATGTGTCATCCGCAAATTTCAGCAGTTTAACAGATGGGTCACCTGAGGTGCAGTCATTTGTGTAGAGGGATAAGAGTAGAGGAGAAAGTACACATCCCTGGGGGCGCCGGTGCTGATTGTCCGGGTACTGGATGTGATTTTCCCCGGCCTCACCTGCTGCCTCCTGTCTGTCAAGAAGTTTTTAATCCATTGGCAGATAGGGGCTGGTACAGCAAGCTGGATGAGTTTGGAGTGGAGGATATCTGGGATGATGGTGTTGAACGCTGAGCTGAAATTCACAAACAGGACCCTTGCGTATGTCCCTGGGGAGTCCAGGTGTTGGAAGATGTAGTGCAATCCCATGTTGACTGCATCCTCCACTGACCTGTTTGCACTCGTGGGTAAAATATCCAATACTGACACTCAATTTTAACCTGGTATCAGCCCAATATTCAATACCAGTACTGGTAAACTTAGTTTCTATGTTTGCAAGTATTTACAGTCCTTTGTGTCTCTTGTTAAGTTTTTGCTATGACACATATTGTTATAATCATTATCATTATTAATATTGTTATGGTTATTCTTAACTGTATACAGTTGAGGTACCCAAAAGTGAAGTCAAACAGGTTTAAACATTCATTTATACCCATAGCCATTTCCTAATTTAGAGGTGAAGAGGTCATTGAAATTTTTACCTTCTTCTGTAAATTTAACTTATCAAAGTTTTTATTGGTTTGTTCACTACTTGTGTATTTATCATGGCCCTATTTGCACTAAGTACTGAAGTGTGAAGAGGCTTTAATTGCTTGATTGTATCCACCGGTTCACTCCATTATCCTTAATTTGACTATTATTTTTAATCGTCTATAATAAGGGTATTGTTATGGGTTGTCCTGTGTCATTGGCAGGATGATGTAACACCAGCAATTGCCCATCTGGGACAAATTAAGCTGAACATTGAAGTTATAATAATCCATCCATCCATTATGCAAGCCGCTTATCCCAATTGGGGTCGCAGGGGGAGTTATAATAATAATTATGATAATAATAATGAAGTCATTCATACTACCCAGGTATTCATAAATACCTGGGTAGTTATTTGGGGTCTCTTTCCTACCTGCGCTCTCTGTGCCTGGCGGGTCGAGGAAGCTGCCGAGGCATGAAGGTGCTCTGGCTGCTCCTCAGACATCCCATGACTGGGGAGGGAGGAAGAGGAAAGCCGCGGGGACCCGGCTCACCATCAGTCTCATCGACAAGAGAGGAGGTTGAACTTCCCATGGTCCTCCTTCTGGCTTGATGAAATATCCCAAATGCTGCAGGGTAGACATATAAGAGTAGTGGGTGTGTAATTGCTGTCAGATACTGAACACAGTATTGGTACATGGGATTTCTTAAAAAGATAAAAGTGAAAAACTTAATCAAGCATGATTCTTTTTTTTCTTTTTAGTTAGTGGCAAAACAGTTGCCAGCAAGTTGCTGTATTTTGATTTACAATAAATTACTGTAATTATACTATAATGCAATTTACAGTCCATAGAACACTGTATTACTACAAAATAATATTTTACTGTATATTTAGTATTTTGTAATTTGGTCTATTTCTACTGTATTCTATTATATCGTATTGTACTGTAATATCTCCAGTTATATTAATATTAGTATTACTGCTAATTATTACTAATTATAATAATTACTACTACTACTAATAATTACTATGATTATTACTAATAATGATAGTATTATATATTATAATTATATAATAATCTCCAGTTACTTATATCGTAATATTACTGCTACTTCAGAATAACATTACAAAGCAAAAGGCAATCCAAACAATGTTTTTTTTTTTGACCTCCCCCCTTTTTTTCCCCTCTCAAATTGTACTTGGCTAATTACCCCATTCTTCCGAGTCTTCTCAGTCTCTGCTCCAACCCCTCTGCCGATCCGGGGAGGGCTGCAGACTACCACATGCCTCCTCCGATACATGTGGAGTCGCCAGCCGCTGCTTTTCACCTGACAGTGAGGAGTTAAGCCAGGGGGACGTAGCGTGTGGGAGGATCACGCTATTCCCCCAGTCCCCCGCGAACAGGCGCCCCGACCGACCAGAGGAGGTGCTAGTGGTGCAGCGACCAGGACGCATACCCACATCCGGCTTCCCACCCACAGACACGGCCAACCGTGTCCGTAGGACACCCGACCAAGCTGGGGGTAAGACGGGGATTCGAACCGGTGATTCCAGTGTTGGTAGGCAACGGAACTGACCACTACGCTACCCGGATGCCCCAAACAATGGTCTTAATAAAAAAGGTTTATTTAATCAATACATTAGCTGAATGAATGGTGAAACTCAGATCACACACTGTAACAAAGACAAAGACACACACGAAGACAAGTAGGACGAAACTGTTAGCCACAGTACAGTGAGAGACAGACAGAGAGCACAAGAGAAATTGTTAAAGAAAATTCTGTAACAAAACAAAATCCAAAAATGTTTTTGAAAGTTTAAAAAAACCTGTATTATTATGGCTAATACTGTAACCGGTTATTTTCTTGCCCGGTGCGGGACTCGTACGAGGTGTACTGCACCACAAGGCGACATCACTAATCGCTCGGCTAAAGGGTCAGACCCATTAGCTAGGGACTAACGTGTGTTATTAGTAGTTTACAATACTTAAAGAAAACTCATAAACCACACCAATGCCTTGCGGCAGGGATTCCCTCCCCAGCGTGCAGACAAATGTACCACACTGGTAGTGTAGGACTACGAGAAAGCAAATTATAGTATTTGATTCAATGATTATGAGGTCAGCAATAGTACATACAGCAAGACAAAGGGTGAAAGAAAATGGCAAAGTCGCAAAACAAAGTACAACAAAACAGAGAAAATGTATCAAGGTGAGTCCCAGTCATAAAAAAAATAATAAACCTGTATTATTATGGTTAATACTTACTATTAAGTTTAGAAATCACGTCAGGACACAGCGCTGTCGCTCGACACAACCTCTCCGTGGCATTCTTTATTTAGACTGACACAGCATCAAAGGCAGACCCGATCAAACAACCCAGAGCCCGCAGGCATCACCAATCGATCCCAGCACAATAGAACAGCACCAAATCAAATGCAGCACTGTCGATGTGTGCATACATAACATTTCCCCCCCCCCCCCGGCAGGATTTCAAACATGAAAGGTTGACACAAAGTCCTCTAGGTGGCCAGGGCGTAAACGTGTGCGAACAGGTCGCGGGGCGGCCTGAGGCTGGGCAGGCCGAGGTGGGGAGGGAGATGGCAGGGGGAGCTGAGGCCCAGAAATGTCTGGGGCCCGTGTAGGAGCTGCATGAAAGCCCGGGGCGTCTCACCATGCTGAGGGAATGGCTATGGTTGTGTCACCAGCTGTGTGTGGCGGAGCTGACACCTTCCGTAGACGACTGGAGTGCCACCGAGTGCCATCGCTGAGGAGGTAAGTGGCTGGGCCCAGCTGACGGGTGACTTGGAGAGGAGAGGACCAGTATGAAGCCATTTTATTGTCCCTGTGGGGCCTGCGGATCCTGACCCAGTCTGACACATTGATGTCTGGCACCCTGGTTCGTTTTGACTGGTCAAACCGTTGCTTCATCCGCGTCTGCTGACGAGTGACTGAGGCTCTGACCCCAGAGGGAGGTGCCTGAGGTGTGAAGGGGCGGAGCCTGTCAAGGGGCATGCACAGTTCCCGGCCTAGCATGAGAGAGGCTGGGGAGACGCCTGTGGTCGAGTGCTGTGTGGCCCGATAGTGCAGCAGAGTGTGACGGATGGCCTGCGTGAAAGAGCACCCTTGGGCCATGTGTGCTCTGAGGCCGTTCTTCAGTGACTGGTGAAAACGTTCAATGCCGCCATTGGCCTGGGGGTGGTAGTACGCAGTGCGTATATGACGGATGCCCTTGCTTTCGAGATAAGCAGTGAACTCAGCAGAGACCAGCTGAGGGCCGTTGTCAGTGGTGATGGCCTTTGGGAGGCCCCAGCGAGAGAAAAGAGAGTCCAGGAAGTCGATGATGATCTGTGAGGTCACAGTGCCGGAAGTGATGAGTTCAGGCCATTTTGAGTGTAGATCGTAGGCGACCACCATGAAGCGTTGGTGGTGGGGAACTCCATGGATCTCACCACAAATGTCCAACTGCAGGTGTTCCCAGGGCTGAGAGGGCCAGGCGAGAGGTTGCAGGGGTGGGGGAGCCTGGTGGCCAGTCTTGCCACTCACAAGGCAGGCAGAACAGTCCTTCACCAGAGCCTCAATATCTCTGTCTATCCCCGGCCACCACACCAGGTCTCGGCAGCGCTGTTTCAGTTTCACAATGCCCAGGTGGCCTTCATGCGCCGTATTCAAAACACGTGCACGGAGAGCAGCTGGGACCACTGTGCAAAACCCACGTGCCACGCAGGTGTCGTTCCAGCAGGAGAGCTCCTGTCTGACTCGGGCGAACGCAGCCAGCTCCTCTGGGACCTTGTGAGGCCAGCCGTTCTGGATGTAGGTGCGGAGCTGGGAGAGGACAGGGTCCTGTTCGGAGGCTGCCCTCAGCTCCTGCAGAGAGACAGTGGCCTGGAGGGGTGTGTGTAGCATTTGGACAATGTCCTTTTCCACACAGTCAGTGTCCGTCTGTGGAGCTGGGGTGGAGACAGAGCGAGAGAGCAGGTCGGCGACAACATTGTCTCTGCCTGGGGTGAACTGCAGGCTGAAGTTGTACTGGCGGAGGCGGTCAGACCAGCGGTGCAGCCTCAGGGGTTTGTGGCCTGTCCCAGATGTGGACAGCAGCGCTGTCAGGGCCTGGTGATCTGTCCTGAGGGTGAAGGAGCGGCCATAGAGGTAGAGGTGCCACCTTTCACAAGCCCAGATACAGGCTAACGCCTCACGCTCACCCACGGAGTACCGCTGCTCGGTCAGGTTGAGGGCACGGGAGGCGAAAGCAATGGGCTTCTCCACACCGTTCTGGGTTTGAGACAGCACGGCCGCTATCGCTGTGGCTGATGCGTCACAGGTCACAAAGGTGGAGCTGGAGATGTTGAAGTGAGCCAACACTGGTGGTGAAGTCAGTTGAGTCTTGAGATCACGCACAGCGTCACTGCATGCCTTCGACCACACCCATGGCTCGTCCTTACGCAGCAGCTGGCGCAGGGGGGCTGTGGTCGCAGAGTACTGGGGAAGAAACCTCAGGTAGTAACTTGTCATACCCAGGAAGGAGGCGACCTGGGCGGCCGAGCTGGGCTCAGGGATGGCCTGAATGGCGTCCACGTTGGATTGTAGTGGAGTTACACCGCTCGCTGACAGCCGGAACCCCACGAAGTCGATGGCTGGCACAGAGAGGACACATTTCTCAGCATTGAGAGTTAGCTTGTGCTTGGACAGGGCTGCGAAGACCATGTTAAGGCGCTTGTCGTGGATTTCACTGGTGGGCCCGTGTACCACTATATCGTCCAGATAAATGGCCACGCCCAGTATGCCAGCCAGCACGGAGACCATGATTTTCTGGAAGCAGCTAGGGGCGGAGCTGAGACCGAAAGGCATCCTGGTGTAGCGAAACACTCCTGCATGTGTCACAAAGGCTGTGAGGTTTCGGCTGCTGGGGTGGAGGGGCACCTGTAAGTACCCCTGTCTGAGGTCGAGCTTGGAGAACACCTCAGAGCCATAGAACTGAGCAGTGAGTTCTTCTGAGGTGGGCAGTGGATACTTATCAGGGACCACTGCCTTATTTACTGCACGTAGATCGACGCAGACACGCAGGCCCCCCGACTTCTTCTTAGCCACCACGAGGTTTGAGACCCAAGGTGACGCGTCCACCGGTTCAATGATGCCAGCTTCCAGCAGTTGTTGCAGCTCGGCGGAGACCCCATCACGGAGAGCCAACGGGATGCGGCGCAGTGGTTGGATGACAGATTTCACAGCAGGGTTGAGGAGAGGTTGATGGGTGAAGGCGGAGAGGCAGCCCAGCCCCATAAACAGCGATGGCCACTTCTGCTGCCAAGGTGTGGCGACAGTCAGGATTGCTGCCCCCCTTGTGTCTAAGAGGGAGAACCCCAGAGCGGAGAACAGGTCCAGGCCCATCAGGTTGGCCCCACGGCGTGCCACATGAAAAACTGCATTGGGCACCAGCTTGGTTCCATAGCGGACAGTCACTTGGAGAGAGCCAACCAGATCGATTTTGGAGTCACCATACCCACAGAGGACAGCTGAGGGTGCGGACAGTGGCAGTGAACCGAAAAATTGACTGTAGGTATCAACATTCAGGAGAGACACACTTGCACCGGTGTCCAACAGCAGGGGAATGCACACATCATTAATGTTGACTGTGCATGATTTGAATGACACTGGCGCAGAGCTCACCTTGTGAATGACGGCGGTTGAAGACTGGGGGGTGTGGCCCTCTGACCCAGCCGGGGAAGATCGACAGACGTTGGCAAAGTGATTGTGCTTACCGCAGCTACGGCATGTCTGGCCACGGGCAGGGCAGTTCTGAGCCCTTGAAACATGAGACCGAGATCCACAGTTACCACAGGACTGTTGAGGGCGGGGCCGAGAACGCCGTCGTTGCAGTTGCAAGACGTCCCCAGTGGAGTCGGCGCCCGCCTCGCTCTGGCTGGGTTGCGTCCCGAGGGGCAGCCGTGAGTAGAGGGAGGAGTCGTTGGCAGCTTGACTGGAGGTGGCCACTTGCTGTGTATTTAGCATAGCAGCACACTCAGCTGCTACCTCAACCTGTAGTGCGATGGTAATTGCTCTGGACAGCAGCAGACCGTCTTTTTCCAGCAGGAGAGTCTCACGCACCTTTGCGTTGTTGGTGTGTTCGATTAGCTGGTCGCGAACCATCTCGTCCTGAAGCGCGCCAAACTTGCATGAGCTAGCTAGCCCTCGCAAATTAGCTACGTACTGCCGCACAGACTCACCAGGCAGTTGGTGTCGCTGACGGAATATAAATCGCCGAAGGAGGGCACTCTGTGGAGCAGCGAAATGGGTGCTCATAAGTCCCACAGCTTCGGCAAAGCTTGTGACGTTCCCCAGAGACCCGAGCACACGATGACCCTCTGCTCCCAAGCAGTGTAGCAACAGAGCCGTCTTCCTAGCCTGGCTCACGTCGTCGAGCCCTGAGGCGATGATGTAATTTTCAAAACTATGTAGCCAGCGAGTCCATGGTACCGGAGGCTCGCCAGGTAATGCCAGGAAGGGGGCAGGTGGTGGGAGGGAGATATCAGCCATCCTCGTCGCCAATATTAAGTTTAGAAATCACGTCAGGACACAGCGCTGTCGCTCGACACAACCTCTCCGTGGCATTCTTTATTTAGACTGACACAGCATCAAAGGCAGACCCGATCAAACAACCCAGAGCCCGCAGGCATCACCAATCGATCCCAGCACAATAGAACAGCACCAAATCAAATGCAGCACTGTCGATGTGTGCATACATAACACTTACAGCAAACTCTATAAACTGCACCAACGCCTTATCAGACACAACGTGATAAGGGCATCGCTGCACTCTGAAACCCATTATTTCCAACGGCTTACGCCATGACGGCTTTTCGCTACACCAACCAAGGTGCAGGCGCAGCGCAGGGTGCCGTTCTCCCCCCCTTTTCTCCCCAATTGTATCTACCCAATTACCCCGTTCTTTTTTAGCTGTCCCGGTCGCTGCTCCACCCCCTCTGCCGATCCGGGGGGCGCCCCGACCGACCAGAGGGGGCGCTAGTGCAGCGACCAGGATACATACCCACGTCCAGCTTCCCACCCGCAGACATGGCCAGTTGTATCTGTAGGGACGCCCGACCAAGCCGGAGGTAACACGGGGATTCGACTCGACGATCCCATGTTGGTGGGCAACGGAATAGACCGCTACGCTACCCGAATGCTCCCAGGGTGCCGTTCGTTCACCCAATTTTACGCACGCTGTGATGAATAACCGTGCGGCCAATAGAAACGAGACAGCCAGCCAGGAACGGAAGGCAAAATGGAGGAAAAGTTAATATTCCATCCATTATCCAAACCGCTTATCCTGCTCTCAGGGTCGTGGGGATGCTGGAGCCTATCACAGCAGGAAAAGTTAATATTGTAACGTGCACGGATAAATAGACTTGGTAGCCCTTGGCTGACGGGTCAGACCCTTCACTCGACTGGTTAACACTGTTGTCCGTGGTGCGGGAGATCCGGGTTTGCGTCCTGGCTGCGGCGGTTGCCAGGCTGCCCCCCCCCCCCCGAATTCGCTACAATATTGTGTCAGAATTCCCTGAATTATACAACACAAGTTTACGATTGTATAGAGACGTCGGGGATGAAGCCCTTGCTTGGAAACACGTTTCTAACCAAGTAGGCATATCAGGTGTGTTTTCACAATCAGGTAGCTTTAGCTACTGGCAGGTACAGGTAGCTTTAGCTACTGGCTCAGGCACCCCTAGACCTGAGGCCGGTAACATTTGGGGACTCGTCCTGGATACGACCAGCTGTTTGAGGGCGCCAGAACTGCAACTGTGACCTGCTTCCAGAGCTTCAGGGAAGACTGCCCTCCAAAGTGTCATCCAGAGAGCTACGGCTTCAGGGATCCCAGTCGCTATGTTTCGTCCTCAGCTGCTGATCTGGACACTGCAGAAGAAACTACCAGAGTTGAGTTGCAGTCAACTACAGACCGTGGCACGTGAAATCGGTAATGTGGGGAAAGAAGCAACTGTTGATCCATCCAAATTGACGGAACCCGAACTGTATGATGTGATTGTCGACTTCATAAGGAGTGAGAAGCTCAAGAACATTGAAGATGGAGACATGTCTTACCTGGCGTTTCTTCTTGATATGGTCGAGGAACTGTTCACCCCTACTGATCCCCCCACGTTGGAAGGCGAAGATGCTGATGACAAGGATGACTTATTCTCACCCGCATCTATCAAGACACAGATCAACAGCAGAGAGGTTGACGAGGCACAGTCAACTCCAGAAGCAGTCATCCCAGCTACGTCTATTGTTCCAGTCAGAGACTCTGTGAAGGGTGTGAGAGTCAGCACATCTTCATGTGCTTCTGATCAGGTAGAAAGGCTGACTGACGTCGCAAGTTTGTTACCTCGTAGGGAGTTTAAGATTCATGATGGTCAACTATCTGATTCTGGGTCTGAAATTCCTTACATCAGTATGTGCAAACAATTAGATCAGGGTCTTAAGGAGGGGTTCAGTGAGTCTGAGATTATCAGAATTGTGATAAAGGTAACCAAACCAGGTAACTTCAGAAAAATGCTAACCAATAAAGATGACCTCAAGGTAGATGAGTTAAAGCAGTTTCTCAGGCCTCACATCAGAGATAAAAGTAGCACAGAACTCTTTCATGAGTTGAGTAATACTAAACAGCAGGATAAAGAGACACCACAGCAATTTTTGTAGGCGTGTTCTATCAGCCTCACAACAAATTGATACTGAATTCAGCTATGACAAAAGACTGGTACAAGGTACATTCCTCCATACCCTTTACCAAGGTTTAACTGAGAGAAATAGTCACATAAGGAGTGATCTTAAACCTTACCTCAGAAACTTACAAGTGACTGGTGATTTATTGTTGCAGTAAATCACTAAGTCAGCTAATGAGGGTGTGACTCCCTTTCAGACAGACTTAAACGCCTTGGTGTTGTGACTAAATCCAAATCAGCAACTGTTAGCTCAGCTCAGCAGGGTGACCACCGACCAGTTGACCACGTAAAGCTGACTGATGTTAACCGTGATATACAGGCAAATCAGACTGCTATCATGGAACTGACTGTGCAGGTGTCCACATTGACAAAACACTTGACTAAACTGACCACAAAAGTAGACAGTGAGACTCCCCAAGATGTTCAGCAGCCCCAGATAAGCCCCCAGACAGGGAGGACTGACACCAGAGGCCATTGTTCTCAATGTGTGCAACAGGGAAATGCGTCATGCTCTCACTGCTTCCGCTGTGGCCAGGCTGGACATCGTGCTGTCGGCTGTCTAAAAGAGACAGTGGTCAGGAAACGGAGTGCAGTCAATGGAGAGGGGAAGCCAGTGACTGAGGTAAAGGCAACGTCCCCGGTGACAGTCAACTCAATTCAAGGCAAGAAACCTGTGTCAGTGACAGCTCAGCCTAAAACAAGAAAAAAACGTATTGCATCATTACCTGCGCCATCAACAGGGTTCCAGTACAGATGCTCTTACACTCAGGAGCTCAGGTAACCATAGTTGGGAGAGAGTGGGTACAAAATGAGTTACCTAATGTCAACACCCAACCCCTTGAGATTTTGCTCGCTGACCAACCCCTAGAGGTCACTGCAGCTAATGGAACTGTAGCAGTGCGAGTCCCCATGTTAGTAGGCCAAAGTGTCAGTTTCCCCCTGTTAGGGTCAAATGTTATCACAGAGATCATCAAGGGAAATGAGCAGACAGATTGCATGGGTATCAGCTCACTGCTAAAGGAAGCTTTACATGTTAATGAAGATACAGTCAAAGCCATAGTGTCTACCCTCAGTGCAACTGTGTCAGATGAAGAAACTCCTCAGTATGTCAGGGTAGGGAAGAAAGGGCTTAAAATCTCGGTAGGTCAAATAGGTGAGGTGAGGGGCAGAGTTAGAGCTTGGCCAGAAGGGAGAACAGTGTTGTATGAGCCAGCTATAGACAATCACTGTCCAGAAGGTTTAGAGCCGCTTCCTGCACTCATGGATGTCCCCAGTGGTTTGTCCAAAGTTGTTAAGATCGCTATCCAGAACATGACCAAACATGATATTTTTCTCTCAGGAACTACAATAATTGGCACTTTTCAGGTTGTTGCTGATGTGAAACTGTTCACCTGCCCTATGCAATGTGGCGCACCAGCCAAACCATCCACAAAGGCTGACACCTGCTCTGTTTAACTAAGCTCTGAGAAACTAAGCCAACATGACAAACAAAAGCCTCCAGTAAACGAGAAATGGCAGCCACCCGTTGATTTGTCACACTTGGAGGAAAAGGAGCAGGAAACGGTAAGAAAGATGCTGTATGAGGAGTCAGATGTTTACGCCAAAGATGATAGTGATATCGGCTGCATCCAAGATCTGAAACTCAAAATTAGTCTTAAGGATGATGTACCTGTACAAAAGCGCTACAATGCCATCCCAAAGCCTTTATACAGGAAAGTAGAAGAATACATACAGAATCTGCTGAATCAAGGATGGATAAAGAAGTCAAAAACGCCATATTCGTCTCCCGTGGTCTGCGTGCGGAAAAAGGACAGCAGCCTATGGTCATGTGTTGACTTCAGAGAGGTTAATCGGAAAACCATTCCCGACCGACACCCCTTGCCACGTATCCAACACCTGCTGGATAACCTCGGAGGCTACACATGGTTCTCCATACTTGACCAAGGGAGTGCTTACCACCAGGGCTTCGTGGATGAGAGTTCACAACACATCACTGCATTCAACATGCCATGGGGGTTGTATGAGTGGGTGCGACTCCCTTCCGGACTCACAAATGCACCTGTGGCATTTCAGAGATTCATGGAGGGAGTTCTGGAAGGCCTGAGGGATGAGTGTTGTTCCCCTTATTTAGATGATGAACTGCGCTATTCCACATCTTTTGATAGTCCCATACAACCACTATGACAGGTGTTTGTCCGAATGAGAGAACACAGTATCAAACTGCGACCAAAGAAATGTGAACTTTTTAAAAGACAGGTTAGATACATAGGTCGTGTAGTATCAGATGAGATAGTCCAAACTGACCCCAAGGACTTGGAGGCAGTAATACAGCAGAAAGAGAGAGAGCCCAAGACAGTGGGGGAAGTTAGAGTCTTAATAGGCTTCTTAAGCTACTACTGCTCTTTTATCCAGGACTTTGCTAGAATAGCCAGACCCCTTTTTGAGCTCGCACAGGGCCAGAAGGAATCTAATCAAACTGTTCCGTCCAAGGTCACCAGAGGCAGAGTCCGAACTACAAACAGTGGTCAGCTGCCATCCAATACACCTGTCCAGTGGACTCCTGAGAACAGTGCCGTTGTCTCCAGGTTTGTGGACATGCTAACCACTTCCCCTGTACTAGGCTATCCCGACTGCGATTTGCCGTTTATTCTTCAAACAGATGCCTCCAATGAAGGTCTGGGGGCCGTACTTTACCAACAGCAGGGAGGTAAACTACGTGTCATAGGCTATGGCTCCAGAGCACTCACTCCAGCCGAAAAAAACTATCACTTGCACTCAGGCAAGCTGGAATTTCTCACTATGAAGTGGGCGATTTGTGAAAAATTCAGAGACTATCTGTACTACGCCCCTACTTTCACTGTATATACAGATAACAATCCTCTGACTTATATATTGAGTGCAGCCAAGCTGAATAAAGCAGGCCACCGCTGGGTCGGCGAGTTGGCAGACATCAATTTCAACATCAAATATAGGCCAGGGAAGATGAATGCAGATGCTGACACACTGTCACGTTATCCCATCAAGCTCCGTTAGTGCATAGGCAGGTACACCGAAACAATGCCCACAGATGTAGTGGCAGCTATCTGGCAAGGAGACAAAGTGGAGAAAAATGAGGATGTGCCATGGGCCACTGCATTGGTCCTCACCTCAACAGCTGAGGGCTCATCACCTAGTACTATACCTGTATTTAGCCCAGAGGACATCCGAACTGCACAACGAAATGACTCTTCAATCAGTGAAGTCATAACCCTGAAAAAGAAAGGATGAATCCCAAATGACAAGGGTGTACAGGTGTACTTGTATTAAACAGAAGCGGCTTTGCGTTCCAAACAAAGTACCCATGAGCTCCATAACGTCCAGTGCCCCGTTCGAGTTTGTCTCAGTCGATTACCTCCACCTTGAGCAAAGCAAGGGAGGCTATGAATACATACTCGTTCTAGTTGATCACTTTACCCGCTTCACCCAAGTGTACCCAACTAAAAATAAGTCAGGGAAGACAGCGGCAGAGAAAATATTCAAGGATTTCGTCCCTAGGTTTGGGTACCCTGAAAAATTGCACCACGATCAGGGGCGGGAATTTGAGAATGCACTGTTTCAGAGACTCCAACAGTTGGCCGGCATATCTCATTCTCGAACCACTCCTTACCATCCGCAGGGGAACCCTGTTGAGAGACTGAACAGAACACTGCTCCAGATGCTTTGAACTCTGCAGGAGGAGAAAAAGTCTGATTGGAAATAGCATCTGCCTCATATTGTGCACGCATACAATTGCACTACCCACGAAGCTACGGGATACTCACCATTCTTTCTCTTATACAGAAGAGCCCCATGCTTGCCAATTGACTTACTCTTTGATCTGAAACCTGAGCAAGAGACCCCAGACAGACAAATGTTTGCACAAAAATGGGCAAGCAGGATATGTGAGGCATACAAAATTGCCTCAGAATATAGTAAAAAATCCTCAGCAAAGTGAAAAAGGCAATATGACAAGGGTCTGAAAGGTGCCACACTCCAACCAGGTGACAGAGTGCTTGTGTGGAACCTCTCTGAAAGAGGCGGCCCTAGCAAACTCTGTGCATACTGGGAGGAGAGGGTCCACCGTGTGATTGAGAAAGTCGGTGAAGGGCCTGTGTACAAAGTACAAGCTGACAGTGGAGGCAACGTCATCCAGGTGCTCCATCGAAACCTCTTGCTGCCAGTGAATGCCTTACCTTTAGAAGAGACTGAGACTGGATCTGTAAAAAGGGAACACACGAAACGGAGAACCAACAACAATGGGATGTCAGAGCAGGACTCTTATGAGACGGACAAAGAAGAAGATTCATATAGCCCCCGTCTCATACCCGTGTATAGGATGACTCCTACCAGACCTCTTGCTACTCACTCAGAGCCACAGCGGCCACTGCATCCCTCTGCTCATGAATTCCAACCAGTGAGAAATGTATCAGCTGACAAAGAGCCAGTTACAGGACCCAAACCAGCTCACAGGCCACAGCAGCAACAAGTACCAACAATCTCACAAAGTGTGGATGATGGAGAAACATATGAAGAAGTCCAAGAGGAACACGGTGAGGTAGAAGAGGAGACTGAACCAGAGTCACCAGGTGAACAAACTGTAAGGAGATCCTCACGTGCACCATGACCCAGGGGAATGTTCACAGTTTAGGCCAAACTTCATATCAACTTTTGATGCCTGGAGTCAACTCTGTGTTCCAGTGTGTACCCTACCTCATGTCAAGTACTGTAATGCCAAGCCTAGTCTTCCCAGACACTAACTACGTGCCAAGGCCAGTAGTCTGGTCTTACTAGACTGAAGACTAGAACTTGATCCACGATGGACAAGACACTTAACAGACTCTTTAGGCAGCAATGACTTCTTCTGAGGTGAACTCTTGACTGTGTGATGACTTATTATTGTAGCTGTAGATGTCAGGAGACATCTTTAAAAGTAGGGGAGAGTGTGGAGGATGGGAAAATAGCCTCTATTAGAAGTTAACTAAAAACTGACACCCCCCTTATTTTTTGTAAATCTAAAACATGTGAATCGCCAGATACTTTATAAATTAGTCTTCTTTCTATATTTCAATTCATTGAAATGTTGTTATCTCCTGGTGACAGCAGGTGTCACTGTAATGCCGGGTACAGTAGGGAAACACCCAACTCAAGCCGTGTTGGTTACGTCAGGGGTAGAATAAATATGCCGCTTGAGTTGATAACACACTAGACCTGTGTCTGTTCCTTACTGCTCCACAGCCATTTCAAGACTGTGCAGCAACTGTAGCTACTGGCTCAGGCACCCCTAGACCTGAGGCCGGTAACATTAGCGTAACATAGCGCTTAAATAAAGGAATGTGTAAGTTTCTCTTGTCCGTTCTGCTGTTGGGATATGTGCGATGCTTTTGAAATGACAGTAAAGCAATTACATATTGCTGATGTACCCAAAGCTAATATTAGAGCTCGCCTTAGCTAACACCGTACTCAATCTGACTAACCCACAACAGAAATGTAGGGCCAACTAACCAAATAATACTTGAGTTATTTTTTGCACGTTTGATTTATTAGTAGAACGCGATCACACAATAATCACACTATCACACATTACATCGTATTGAAAGCTGTCAGCTTCACCGACTTGACTGCCACCAGTTAATGCTTGCACAGTAGCTGTCAAAGCATCCGATGCGCTGCTATTGTTACATTTTGCGTTGGCTGGAGTGCAGGGAACATGATTTTGATGTGACTCCTGAGATTGCATTGCCACAAATAGACTGGTGTGTTGAGGACACCATAGCCTGCATATTGTCCCATTGTCGGATTTATTAAGATGTCACTGTCTTGCCAACGTTGAAGGGCATTTGAAACTGTCAACTCTCTTCAGCGCAGAAAATCTTCACTGTTAGACAGTTTTCCATTGTTTAACATGCGGAGGCCACAGCAGTAGAAATGACCATCTTTTGCAAAGGTCTAAGCTGTTTAAAAAAAGACAGTATTTGAGAACAAGTGTATTCATCAGAAATCATGTTGTTACAGGCATACTGTAACATACGTTAGCTCAGGAAAACCTATCAATGAGCTGCATACGCACTGTTGGGGGTTGTATGGGGTGGGATGGGGTGTGGGCAGTAGACACCAGTCAGTGTAGAGGCCAAAGTAATAGATTCACACTAGTATGTTTCAGCTAAATTAGGTCCAACACTTAGTTGTTCACACATTTACTTGAAAGGTTTATGAACTTTACAAACGCTTGTTAATCAGATGTATTTCATAGCTCTTTTTTTCTTAGTCATCTTTTTAATCTGATTAGGATGCCTCCTGGGCGCCTTCCTCTGGAAGCTTTCCGGGCACATCCAACTTGGATGAGACCCCAGGGTAGACCCAGAACTTGCTGGAGGGACTAAATGTCCAATCTGGCCTGGGAATGCCTTGGGATCCCCCAGGAGGAGCTGGGGGGCATTGCTGGGGAGAGGGATGTCTGGAGTGCCTTACTTAGCTTGCTGCCACCGAGACCCAACCCCAGAGAAGTGGCTAACGAGGAGATAAGATGAGATGAGATCTTTTTTTGTTTAGGTTTTTTTTTTTTTTTTTACATGGTGATGCTGGTGGCATGGCTCGGGTCCTGGGTTGTTCCGGTGGCGTCTGGACAGTTTGGCATTCTCCTCATCATATTCTTCATATATTTTATAAGTCCATTATAATTCTGTTATGCTCTTTCACTGTTGTATTCTGTAAATTGTGTAAACACAACATCCATTGCACGTTGTACATCTTGGGAGAGAGATCTCTCCTCTGTTGCTCTCCCTGAGGTTTCTTCCTATTTTTTTCTCCCTGTTAAAAGGTTTTTTTTTTTTTTAGGGAGTTGTTCCTTATCCGATGTGAGCGTCTACGGTCAGGATGTTGTGTTGCTGCAATGCCCCTTGAAGCAAATTTGTAATTTGTGATATTGGGCTACACAAATAAAATTGACTTGACTTGATAAAGGTCGGGCGGCACGGTGGCGCAGTGGTTAGCACGGTCGCCTCACAGCAAGAAGGTTCTGGGTTCAAGCCCCGGAGTAGTCCAACCTTGGGGGTTGTCCCGGGTCTTCCTCTCTGTGGTGTTTGCATGTTCTCCCCATGTCTGCATCGGTTACCTCCGGGGGCTCCGATTTCCTCCCACAGTCCAAAGACATGTAGGTCAGGTGAATCAGCCAGACTAATGACTGCTGGGATAGGCTCCAGTATCCCTGCGACCCTGAGAGCAGGGTAAGCTGTTCAGATAATGGATGGATGAATGATATAGGTCGTTAGATAGATACGTATATAAAAGTCTACATAGTACCCCCTCCTGGCAGATACAGCAACCTACCTCTGTAGTACGCAAACATTAGAATTTACTCTAAAACTATATCAGGTGTAATCAACACAAACATACATTGTCATTTCAGACTATCCGAACACAGATAATGAGCAAATACGCCGATTTCTATGCCAATCATACTAATGGCAGTAGAAAATGGCTTATTACATGATGATAGCAACCAGTTACTCATTCAATGTGTTTATGATGAATAATAAATAATATGCCATATGTATGTTCCGCGATGTGCAGTTTTATATGACGTAATATGTGATCGTGTGATGTAATCAAGTTTTGATTTCGATTTTGACATACTTTATTGATCCCCATAGGGGAATTACGCTCTGTATTTAACCCATGCTAGCTATGTAGCTAGAAGTAGTGGGCAGCTGCCATGCAGCACCCAGAAACAACTCCAGTTCGTCTTGTCATGCCTCAGTCAAGGGCACAGACAGGAGTACTAACCCTAACATACATGTCTTTTTTTAATGTGTGATCACGTTGCGATCACACATTACTAAGCCACTGAGGATAAACCCAGCCACTGAGGATGACTCAGCCACTGAGGATGCACAAGCAAGTGAATTCTTAGTGCTTGGACCAAGCCTGGATAAATGAGGAGGGTTTCGTTAGGGAGGGCATCCAGTGGATCATCAATCACATTTCCATACCGGATCGGTTGAGGCCTGGGTTACCAATGACCGCCACTGGTACTGTTGGCCAGCAGGATGCCGGTGGAAACTATACTACTGCTGGGTGAAGGAAAAGGAAAGAGGGAAGGCGTGTCCAGAGGCAGCAGGAGAGGAGGAGGGGTAG
This sequence comes from Lampris incognitus, assembly GCF_029633865.1. Lineage (NCBI taxonomy): Eukaryota > Metazoa > Chordata > Actinopteri > Lampriformes > Lampridae > Lampris > Lampris incognitus. Next base: position 16,547,463 of record NC_079220.1, on the reverse strand, counting down.
GAGTGTGGAGGTGAGACTCAAAACTTTGAATGTTGGCACTATGACTGGTAAAGGGAGAGAGCTGGCTGATATGATGGAGAGAAGGAAGATAGATATACTGTGTGTGCAAGAGACCAGATAGAAGGGGAGCAATACCAGGCGCATTGGAGGCGGGTTCAAACTCTTCTACCATGGTGAGGGTGAGAGGAGAAATGGGGTAGGGGTAATCCTGAAGGAAGAGTATGTCAAGAGTGTGTTGAAGGTGAAGCGAGTGTCTGACAGAGTGATGAGTATGATGCTGGAAATCGAAGGTTTGATGGTGAATGTTATCAGTGCATATGCCCCGCAAGGTGGGTGTGAGATAGAAGAGAAAGAAGAATTCTGGAGTGAGTTGGATGAAGTAGTAGAGATGGTACCCAAGGAGGAGAGAGTGCTGATTGGAGTGGACTTCGATGGGCATGTTGGTGAAGGGACCAGAGGTGATGGGCAGGTATGGTGCCAAGGAGAGGAATGTGGAGAGACAGATGGTGGTGGATTTTGCGAAAAAGATGGAAATGGCTGTGGTGAATACATATTTCAAGAAGAGGGAGGAACACAGGGTGACGTACAAGAGTAGAGGAAAGTGCACACAGGTGGACTATATCTTATGTAGAAGGCGCGATCTGAAAGGGATTGGAGACTGCAAGGTGGTGACAGGGGAGAACATAGCTAGGCAGCATCGGATGGTGGTCTGTAGGATGACTTTGGAGACCAAAAAGAGGAAGCGAGTGAAGGCAGAGCCAAAGATCAAATGGTGGAAGTTGAAGAAAGAAGACTGTTGTGTGGAGTTCAGGGAGGAGTTAAGACAGGCGCTGGGTGGTAATGAAGAGTTGCCGTATGGCTGGGCAGGCACTGCAGAAATAGTGAGGGAAACAGCTAGGAGGGCACTTGGTATGTCATCAGGAAAGAGGAAGGAAGACAATAAGACTTGGTGGTGGAATGAGGAAGTACAGCAAAGTATACAAAGGAAGAGGTTGGCAAAAAAGAAGATGAGAGAGAGAGAGACAGAGAGAGAGAGACAGAGAAAGAGACAGAGAGACAGAGAGCGAGAGAGAATGTTGGATGATGTGGTGATGATGAATCAGGAAGTGTGGTGGATTAGCAAGGAAGAATTGAGGAAGATGACGAAGAGTGGAAAGGCGGCTGGTCCAGATGACATACCTGTGGAGGCATGGAGGTGTTTAGCAGAGATGGTAGTGGAGTTTTTAACTAGATTGTTTAACACAATCTTGGAAAGGGAGAGGATGTCTGAGGAGTGGAGTAGAAGAACACTGGTATCGATTTTCAAGAATAAGGGTGATATGCAGAGCTGTAGTAACTACAGCGGTATAAAGTTGATCAGCCACAGTATGAAGATATGGGAAAGAGTAATAGAAGCTGGGTTAAGAGGAAAGGTGATGATTAGCGACAGCAGTATGGTTTTATGCCACGAAAGAGCACTAAAGATGTGATGTTTGCTTTGAGAATGTTGATGGAGAAGTATAAAGAAGGTCAGAAGGAGTTACATTGTGTCTTTGCGGATTTAGAGAAAGCATATGACAAGGTCCCGAGAGAGGAGGTGTGGTACTGGATGAGGAAGTCAAGATTGGCATAAAAGTTTGTAAGAGTGGTACAATATATTTACGAGGACATTGTGACAGTGGTGAGGTGTGCGATAGGAAGTACGGATGGGTTCAAGGTGGAGCTGGGATTACATCCAAGGATCGGCTCTGAGCCCTTTTTTGTTGGCAAAGGTGATGGACAGGTTGACTGATGAGATCAGGCAGGAGTCTCTGTGAACTAGTTCGCGGATGACATTGTGATCTGTAGTGAGAGTAGGGAGCAGGTTGAGGAGAGCCTGGAGAGGTGGAGGTATACACTGGAGAGAAGAGGAATGAAAGTCAGTAGGAGCAAGATGGAATACATATGCGTGAACGAGAGGGAGGACAGCGGAATGGTGAGGATGCAAGGAGTAGAGGTGACGAAGGTGGATGAGTTTAAATACTTGGGGGCCACTGTTCAAATTAACAGGGAGTGTGGAAGAGAGGTGAAGAAGAGAGTGCAGGCAGGGTGGAGTGGGTGGAGAAGAATGTCAGGAATAATTTGCGACAGAAGGGTACCAGCAAGAGTTAAAGGGAAGGTTAACAAGATGGTAGTGAGACCAGCTATGTTATATGGTTTGGAGAAGGTGGCACTGATGAAAAGACAGGACGCAGAGCTGGAGGTGGCAGAGTTGAAGATGCTAAGATTTTCTTTGGGAGGGACAAAGGACAGGATTAGGGAACAAGTATATTAGAGGGACAGCTCAGGTTGGACAGTTTGGAGACAAAGCAAGAGAGGCAAGATTGACATGGTTTGGACATGTGCGAAGGAGAGATGCTGGCTCTATTGGGAGAAGGATGCGGAATATGGAGCTGCCAGGCAAGAGGAAAAGAGGAAGACCAAAGAGGAGGTTTATGGATGTGGTGAGCAAGGACATGTAGGTGGCTGGCATGACAGAAGACGATGCAAAGGTCAGCAACAGATGGAAACCGATGATCCGCTGTGGCAACCCATAACAGGAGCAGCCGAAAGTAGTAGTGTGATCCCGTGATGTAATGTGTGATCGCATTCTACAAATTAAACACGCCAAAAATAAAACAAGTATTATTTGGTTAGTTGGCACTACATTTCTGTTATGGATTAGTCAGACTGACTACGGTGTTAGCTAAGGGTAGCACTAATATTAGCTTTGAGCACATCAGCAAGGATATATGCAATTACTTTACTGTCATTTCAAAAGCATTGCACATATTCCAACAACAGAACGGATGAGAGAAACTTCACATTCCTTTATTTCTGTCACTATGTTACACTAACATTGTCAATAAAGACAGAAAAAAATACACATTCACGGCAGCACTAGCCCACTGCTATTAAATTTGCATATGCATGGGGGGGGTGGTACTGGTGTGACAATTGCCTACCACTTTCAAGTGGCACCTGCCCTTAGGAAAGGTATGTGCCGGTGAACCATCCATCGAATATCCAAACCGCTTATCCTGCGCTCTCAGGGTCGCGGGGATGCTGGATCCTATCCCAGCAGTCATTGGGCGGCAGGCGGGAAGACACCCTGGACAGGCCGCCAGGCCATCACAGGGCACAGTGTCCGACAGCAGTGGCGTGGTGTATACTTAAACATCATCCCATGAAAAAAAAAGGTTTAAAAATGTAAAACAAATATACAAAAAGTACTTTTCGATCTTAGGCGCTAGTGTACAAGCTGACTGCGCTTGTAGTGAAGAACTATGAGCAATCAAATTAAATTTGATTCGACGTTGCGTTACTTGTTGGGGTTGTATTGGCTAAAATTAATCTGAACATAACTTGAAATAACTTGAAAAAGCAACAACTACAGATTGCAAGGGGGAGAATTAAGTAGACTGCTAGTCAGCTAGACTACATATACATAGACTTCTATTAGCCAACTAGACTTCATTTACCTATTATTTTAATATGAAATAGTGTTCAAGTATTTTTTTTTCAAAGAAAAATCAAGATTTGCCATTTACTGTGTGTAATGTTCTGTGCTCTCTGGCTATGTTAACTTATAACATTAATAAAGCAAGGACGACTTCTCTCGTGCTGGGTGTTTATTCACCGACCGGATTCCCACTGACGTTGTTACGTACATCACGTGACTTTGTTGTGGCGCTACGGAAAGCCGTAAGGGACATTAGCAAATCAAATATTACTAGCAAATATTACATCTCCCTTTTTCTGAAAAGTGCTGCTTTCTCTGCAGAGATACAGACCACGTTGAGCACGTTTATAAGCGAATACAATCTTAATAAGAAAGAATATGAAAGTGGAACTCATATAACTGGACTGCAACAAAGTAGTGTAAAACATTTCCTTCACTGTCTAAATGTGACACCGTAATAACATTTCATCTTTTTTTTTCTTTTCATTTCATTACTGGTAACTGCAAACAGCAGGTAGGTACACAAGGTAAGTGAACGCTGTAAATATTTCTTTTCAAAACATAGCAGGTATAGTACAGGTTGGTGTAAAATTCTCTCTTTTTTTAACATTCATAAGTCAAGGATTTGTCTTGGTTTGATCGTGCGACCTGACCTCGTGGTGTAACCAGGCTGTGTGTCTGGTTGTCGCTGATTGTTCGTGTCTGGAGGTTCAGCATGCTCTTGCTGATGGGCTTGTGTGTTGTTGTTAGCGCTGGTAACAGTCTGCTGTGAAGTGTGTGTGTGTGTAGTGTGAGTGTTCACTCTGCTTTGTCGCAGGTGTTGACGGTTGCGTTGGTAGATCTGACCTTCTTTGGTTTGGATGTGGTAGCTCCTGTCTGTGTTCGCTGGTCTTTCCACAGTTGCAGGTCTCCAGGATCCATCCTCCTGCCGGAAGCGGATTGGTGTGCCTGCGGGCAGGTGGGGCAGAGGTTTGGCTGTTCGGTTGTAGTACGCCTGCTGGCGCTGTTGACATACCTCTCTCCTTTTGTGAACATCATCCTGACTGGCGATCTGTGGCTGCAGGTGTTTTGCTGTTGATGGGAGAATGGACCGCAGCCTCCGACTCATCAGTAGCTGTGCCGGTGATTTCAGGTTGTCCACCGGTGTGTTGCGATACTCCAGTAAGCTCATGTAGGGGTCTTTGTTCTCAGCTTTGGCTTTGTCCAGGATGCGTTTGGCCGTCTGGACAGTCTTCTCGGAGAGGCCGTTGCTCTGTGGGTAGTGGGGGCTTGTGGTGGTGTGTGAGAAACCCCATGTCTGTGAGAAGTTGCGGAACTCACCAGAGCTGTAGCACGGACCGTTGTCGCTGATGATAGTCTCGGGGATTCCGTGTCGAGCCATTGCTGCTTTCAGCTTCATGATGACGGCAGATGAGGTGCAGCTGTAAAGTCTCTCTAGCTCGAAGAATCTGGAGTAGTAGTCCACAGTGACTATGAAGTCCTGTGAGTTCCATGTGAATAGGTCTGTGCCTATCACTTGCCACGGCCGCTCGGGTATGGCGTGTGACCTCATTGGTTCCTTTGCATTTGCGCTGCGCCGTTCTTGGCATATGCTGCAGTCTGCTACTGCATCCTCGATCTCTTTCCCCATGCCAGGCCAGAACAGTAAGTCTCTTGCTCGGCATTTGCTTTTTTCCATGCCAAGGTGGCTGGCATGGATGCGCTGTATCATGTCCTTGCGAAGCTTTTGGGGGACAATGATTCTCTCACCTTTGAACAGGATACCGTCCATTTCTGAGATTTCTGCTGTGTGGTTCCAGTATTCCTGGATGCTGGGCGGGCACTTTTTCTTTGTGTCTGGCCAGCCAGTGAGTGTGGCTCGTCTGAGTGCGGTGAGCTGTGGATCTTGCGCTGTTTCCTGCTTGATTTCTGTGAGTCTTGTGTCGCTCACAGGGATGTTGCTGAGGACTGTGTGCACTTGGGCCTCCATCCCTTCCTGTAGGTCACTGTCATGGTGTTCTATTGACTTGCGTGACAGTGTGTCGGCCACTGGTATGTCCTTACCGGGGCGGTGGATGATTTGGATGTCGTATTTTTGGAGCGCCAGGATCATCCGTTGCAGCCGGGGTGGTGCTGCTGCCAGTGGCTTTCTTAGTATTGCCTCCAGAGGCTTGTGGTCTGACTCCACAATCACTTTTCGTCGGTACATGTACTCGTGGAACCTCTTGCAGCCGAAGACCCCAGCGTAGAGCTCCTTCTCTATCTTTGCGTAGTTTTCTTCAGTGCTGTTGAGTGACTTGGATGCATAGGCAATTGGTTTGCCATCTTGGAGCATGACGGCCCCAAGGCCACTTTTGGATGCATCCACTTGGAGTCGCAGCTCTTTCTGCGGGTCGAAATATGAGAGTACTGGACCTGGGTGCTGTGTAATGAGATTCTTCATCTCTTGGAACGCCTTGTCGTGGACTGCATCCCACACAAACTCACTGTCCTGTTTCAGAAGCTGTCTGAGGGGTGAGTTTATCTGTGAGAGGTGTGGAGCGAATCTGGCGAGGTAGTTGATCATGCCGAGGACTGTCTCCAGCTCTGCTTTGTTCTGTGGGGGTTGCATGTCCTTGACCGCCTTCACCTTGTGTGGGTCTGGTTTGATGCCTTTGTGTGAGAGCGTGTGGCCGAAGTAGCTTACCTCGGACACGCATATGTGACACTTGTCGGGGTTGAGCCTCACCCCTCGCTCCCTTGTGCGCTTCAGCATCGCTCTGAGACGCTGGTCATGTTCCTCTTTAGTCTTGCCGAACACTAGTATGTCGTCCACTATGGCCGTCACACCGTCCAATCCCTCATATGTTTCATCCACGCGTCTCTGGAACTCGTCTTGAGCGGACACGATTCCGAATGGCAGTCTGAGGAAACGATACCTGCCAAACACTGTGTTAAATGTCGTCAACATTGAGGATTCAGTGCTCAGTTTGATGGCCCAATAGCCTGACCGCGCGTCTAACACGCTAAAGTACTCAGCTCCAGCGAGCTTTGTGGTGGCGTCCTCCAGCGTGGGGAGGGGGTAGTGAGGTCGTTGTATCACTTTGTTAAGAGCTCTGGGGTCTAAACACACTCTAAGTTTGCCTGTCTTTGGCTTCTCAACAATGATGAGTGCGTTCACCCATTCTGTGGATTCTGTTACCTTACAGATTATGCCGCCTTTCTCCATGCTGTCAAGCTCGTCCCTCAGTTTGCTGCGTAGGGCGATGGGGATTCTGCGTGGCGGGCAGACAACCGGCGTTGCATCTGGTGTGACGCGGAAGGTGCACTCGCCTGGGAACTCTCCTATTCCCTGGAAAACATCTGCATACTCATCCATTATGCTCTGTGATGTGACATTGTTTTCCTCGCTCACAGCCATCACTATTTTTACCAAGTTTAGGTCACGGCATGTTTTCATTGCCATGACTGGTGGGGCGTTTGTGTCAATGACGTAAAAGTCCAGCATCATTGCATTGTCTCTGTACTTACATTTGAGTTTGCATGTGCCTTTCACGCTCAGTGCGCCTCCTCCATATTCAGTGAGTCTGTGTATTGCTGGTTTCAGTGTCACATTTTTGAACAGCGCCTGGAACATGTTGGTGGGAATAGTATTGGCATGTGCCCCAGTGTCTAGTTTAAACTTTACCTTCTGTGGAGGTGTGCCAATTCCAACCTCTACGTAAGCCTGCTCGTTGCTTTTTCCGTTGTTCTCTATTGAGATGCAGTCTATGTACAGCTCTGTCTGTTCTCCCACAGCGGTGCTCTCCACTGTAATGTTGTCGAAGTACAGTTCTTCCTGCTCTCTGTCAGTGGTGTACTCTTCTGGGTTCTCTCCGACGGCATGTACTGTGCCGCGGTAGTACTTTGTCTGTCCCTGGGAGCTAGACTTGCATACTTTAGCAAAATGATTGAGCTTCTTGCATTTAATGCATTGTTTACCCTTAGCTGGGCAAGTGGCTTTAGCGCCGTGTAGCCCTCCACAATAGCTACACGCCCTGGCGGCGGTGCTAACGTTACCCTCCCTTTGTCTGAAGTTAGCGTTAGCTGCTTTGGGTGCGTTCGGTTTGTAAGTCTTTCTGCCTATTGCGTGCATCGTTTCATGTGTGCTGCCCTGGCCCATAAACTTTAGCTGTTGCTTTGCTAGCTCGTGTGAGCGGGCTACATCTATGGCTTTTTCTAGCGTTAGCTCAGCTCCCTGGCTAAGTAGCTTTTCTCTCACTCTGGGTGAGTTGGTGGCAAACACGATGCGGTCCCTGACCATCTCGTCGGCATTTGGGTAGCCACAGTCTTTGACTAGGAGCTTTAGCTCAGTTACAAATTGTTCGAAGGATTCACTCTCTCCCTGCATCTTTTCATGAAATTTATATCTGGCATAAATCGGGTTTGCTTTGGGGTGATGTACTCAGTGTACTTATCGTAGTACGTTTCTAGCTTCTTGGCTTGTTCTCCGCTGAGTGTCCAAGTGTTGTGCACATCGCGCCCTTTTTCCCCTATCCAGAGCAGGAGGTAGCTGCATTTCTCCTCTTCGTTCTTCCCGCGCAGGGGGCCCTTGAACATTAGCTCCGTTGTTTGTCGAAATCGTCTCCATGCTTCAGGTAAGTTCGCCGATTCCCAGTCCATCCGTGGAGCTGGAACGCCGTACGAATCCATATTGGGTATTTAAACTCCGCTACTCTGACACCATGTAATGATCTGTGCCCTCTGGCTATGTTAACTTATAACATTAATAAAGCAAGGACGACTTCTCTCGTGCTGGGTGTTTATTCACCGACCGGATTCCCACTGACGTTGTTACGTACATCACGTGACTTTGTTGTGGCGCTACGGAAAGCCGTAAGGGACATTAGCAAATCAAATATTACTAGCAAATATTACACTGTGCATTTTTTTAGAGGTTAGCCACTTGCGATAAGACAGTTGTCTCATCCCACACCGAGTAATTTTCTAGCTAACTTTGTGCCTTTTAGTGCGCAGACTAAAAAAACGATGTTTAAGGTAGAGCGTAAAACCCTAAAACCTCATTATTAAACTTTGCATGAAAAACAAAAAATAACATAAAAAAAATAAAACCGAATTTTCCGATCATACTGGACCTCCAGAAATCCGCGGCGTAGCAGCAACGCCTGGCGACCACGAGCTGGGTGTTCTTGTGTGATGTGACGTAAGGTGTCGCACTTTCGCTATTTACAGCGAGTCTAAAATATACTGTAAAATATTTCCGCTTAATCAAACTTACCCAGGATGCAACATACACTATAGGATTTTATTGTAATGAAGAAATGTGGTATTCTACTATAGCTTTGTACAGTACAGTGCTGCTAAATCTACAGCGACATCTAAGAGTAAGAAAGTTGTTCTTTTTTGTTATTTCATTTTCTGTTTCTGTTTATTTATCAGGATCCCCATTAGCTGTGCCCTAAAGCACCGCTAGTCTACCCTCCAATTAAGAGTAAATAAAGACTACTACTTGGCTATTCTCTGCACTCGGCACCTATCAAAGAGGAATCCCACCTCTGATGCCCTTCGTTAGGTTTCTTCCATTTTTTTTTTCTGATATGGTTTTTGTTGTGGAGTTTTTCTGTCATGCAAATCGAGGATGTACATTGTACAGATTGTGATCGCAAAACCCTCTTGGACTAGATTGTGATGTAGTGCCATTCAAATAGAATTTGCCTGTGATATCTTAATAACTCGTCAGAGAGCCAACAAAGAGCAGAGAACTCCAAACCCAAAGTTCAAGTCACTATCTGATGATAATAAGACCTGGGACTGCAGAATTGTATACATTATGAAATGAGAACGTGGGATTGGTTAATTGTTTTGAGAGTGATGTTGCAAAGGTTGTTAGTTTGACTCATGAAGGTCACACAAACTGCTGTCTCCGTAATTTTAGAGGCTTTGTCACATATATCAGCTCCCTCCGTGCACGCTCTGCAGTTTTTGCCCTTGAGTGAAGAACTAAATTCACTCTATTAAACTTAAATAGCAAACCACCTTGGGGATGTGATGCATATCATCCACATCCATCTCCACAGACACAACAGCCAAGACATACTCAACTCAAAACATAACGCGTACAGCACCGGCATCCCTTCCACATCGCCCATCTCGTCATTGTCTCCTACACTGTCTATCTAGTCTGATGGGACACGATGTCTCTTATCGACTCTGAATAAAACAACTTGAATGACGCGGTGTTTTAATAGCATGTTGAGCAGGGCTGCATCCATGCACGCCGGATTTCCCGCTGCTCTTCAATGCAGATGCAGACGTGCAGATACACCAACTTCAAATGAGACTTCCAACAACCCTGTAACGGGCTACAACGAGAGGGGAGGGGGGGGGGCGGGCTGCACAACCGGGACTCTGCACGGCGTTACGACGACAACATGCAAGATGTTCCGGAGGAAAAGACTTACCCGACCGATGAAACTGAGGACGACAAAGTAGCACAGAGAAGGAATAGTGTCGGTAGTCCTTTCGGGGTACGCGTGCATTTCCATCATGACTTGAGCCGCGTGACGTGCACCGTCACCACTCGTCCCTTCTTCTTCTCCTCCTCCTCCTCCTCCTCCGCCCTTAGAATAAAAAGTCAGCCCTCCATCATCGGACACCGCGAAGGCACCGGGGTGCACGTGTCGTTCACAATGACTCTGATGAATGTGTGGACGGGAGGGAATAAGCGCTGGCGTTGGTTTGTGTTAGAAACGCCTAAAACCTATACAGAGGAACACAAAGCCCATAATAACCATACTCCCTGCTGGGACGACCAGCGGTGAACATAGGTAGCAGACGCAATTACGTTAAAATTACAACAACAACAAAAAGAGTATTTGAAAACTATTTGGTTTTTATTTGAAACTATATTAAACCATATTTTCCCTTTGATCATTATTTCATTCATTTTTTTTAACGTTCAGCTCTTTGATGTAATTGTTTTATTTTTACCACCTGGATTTGATTGTGTTGTTGAGTCTAAAGCCATTGTAAACTAATTGTGTGTTTTTTTTTCTTTTCATGTCCGCCTCTTTCTAGTGTCACACACCCGGAGCTGCATTTCATGTATGCAAGGTGCTGTATGTAATACACAAATAATATTTATTATTTTGTTATGATTTAAAACAACCATATCACTTTGTGATTCACTCTCCGGCCTGATTATTAATACTGAACCCCATCTTTAGAGGTCAGTAAAATTGCATAAAATGGAAATAATGTCACTTATTTTTTTTAAATGATTACGAGCAAATAAACCAATGGAATTAATATAAAAACAGGTTTTGTGCATAGTGTGTATAACATGAATACAATACATGAAAGGACGCACTGATCTCTCTCAACTTCTCGGCATCACTTCATCTAAAAATCGTGTCCCAAATTAAAACCTAACAGATGACAAACAATATATGTTAGTTATTGAGGAAAAAAAGCACAATGATACCGGTGATTTGCTAAATGAGTCTGCTTATTTTAATAAGAAAACACTCCCCCTTTAACTCACATCTTAATGCTTGATTAAAAACATACGTTGTTTGGCATGGAAATAAATCCCAGCAATCACTTTAATGCTTCTTCTTGTGCAATATGAAAATTTCACTCGCAGCATAAAAGCAGACCTCCAGTTTGGTCCGGTCGATCTCAGACAAGGTGGTCTGAACAGACAACATTGGAGCAGAGAAAACGTAATCAAACACGAATGCCTTTGCAATTAACAAAACATGTTTGGCTTATTCACATCCGGGAGAAAGTGCATTTATATAAACGTTTCAGTTGAAGGCTGTTTCTCGTAGCTGTGGCTGTTCTGTGGGAAATGTCACAGCCGGAAGTGACGGAGGATCCTGGTTCTTGTGTCGTCTGCAAAGCCTCCACCAAAGTTCATTTTCGCCAAACCTCCTCCCCGGATATATAAGTGGATTTGATATTCAGGGCATCATCAAGCAAAACAAGGTCTGCAAAGGAGAGGGAGAGGGGGGGGGGGGGGAGAGAGAGAGAGAGAGAGAGAGAGAGAGAGAGAGAGAGAGAGAGAGAGAGAGAGAGAGAGAGAGAGAGAGAGCGAATGTGTGTGAGTGCGTTGGGGGAGTGAGGACACATACAGTGATTAGATATCCAACACTTGTTCTTCCATACACACTATACAGGCCAAAATAGCACCACTCATTTGACTCGGCTGTTTCCTTTAGCTGTATAGGTTATATATACGTAGGTTAGGTAAAACCTCACCTGCATCGGAGCCGAAGTCGAGGGCTCCTTTCTGAGGGGCGATGCCCAGGAGCTGAGCAGGGTGGAGCGAAGCAGCTTCCAGGGCTTCCTCTATACTGCACCCTTTTAGTACACAAATACACACACAGACAGCACACACGCACACACACACATACACACACAAAATTGCAGTCTGATAAATTTATGGCAGTTTTTTCCCCTTAGCAGGTTCAGTATTAGGTGCATTGGAACAGGAAACCTCAGTAACAGTTTGACTTGAGTGTTACTCAGGTCCTGACTTCTGTCCAAAGCATGAATGATGCCATTAACAAATGACCTAGTTTGACTTCAAATCTGAACAAGGGTCAAACTGGCTAAAAACCAACCAGTATCCATCCATCCATTATCCGAACCGCTTATCCTGCTCTCAGGGTTGCGGGGATGCTGGAGCCTATCCCAGCAGTCATTGGGCGGCAGGCGGGGAGACACCCTGGACAAGCCGCCAGGCCATCACAGGGCCGACAAAAACACACACATACACACACACACATTCGCACCTAGGGACAATTTAGTATGGCTGATTCACCTGACCTACATGTCTTTGGACTGTGGGAGGTAACCAGAGCCCCCGGAGGAAACCCACGCAGACACGGGGAGAACATACAAACTCCACACAGGATGACCCGGGACGACCTCAAGGTTGGATTACCCCGGAGCTCGAACCCAGGACCTTCTTGCTGTGAGGCGACCGCATTAACCACTGCGTCAGCATGCCACCATACCAACCAGTCAACACCTGCAAATCATTTTTCCAACATTTGCCAAATCCAGATCCAGACCAGAGCAAGTTGATAAAAAATTCATTCCAACCCACCTCTTTTCCATCTGTCAACTCAAAAGTATTTGCACACGCTCTTTCCTTCATTAGTAACACAGGCCTCACACTAAGCTATCCTCTTCTGTCCATCTTTACCGCCACTGATGCCACATTTTGTTCAACAAACAACGCAATATTAAAATGAGAATGGCAGAACACACATGCATGCACACAGGTTTCACACAGACACATACAGTACATGCAAGAAAACAAACACACACGCGCACACACAATTTGCCACACACAAAACTTACCAGAAGTGTGTTTGAAATGTCTTACACACATATCCATTGTGGCTATACTGCCACTGAGAGTCTTGGTGCCTAAAAGATAGAATGAAAAACATGAAATTGGACAGTCTGTGTGATATTATATATATAGCTCAACACGGATACAGGCCTGTACATAGTAGTACAGGCCTGTTTCATGCGTTTCGTACTCATCAGCTGCTAATGTGGTTAAACAAAGAATCATACAGTTTACATTGCCCAGCGTCACGCCCCTAATTTCGGTTGGACAGCAACCAATAAGATGGGGAAACATTCAAACTATAACAACCAATGGGGTTAGGTACTTATGATGCACAGCAACCAATGGAGGGGTAGAAATCATTACAACCAATGGGATTGGGGCTTGTTTAGAAAAGCATTTAGGGGCCAGGGCACTGTTGAAATGGCGTACATTAAAAATATAACAAGGTAATTTATGTGAATTATATATTGGGGTGGTGTTGGGGCACAGGTGGAAAGACAGGCAGTTAAAATATTAAAAATATAAAAAAAACTCTAATAAATGTCATATGTGTATCATTTAATGGGGGGGGAGAATAAAGACGTTTTACTTATAGTTTAACCACATTAGCAGCTGATGAGTGCGGAATACACGAAACAGGCCTGTACTGCAGTGCATTAAAACTTTTTTTTCCTGTATCCGTGTTGATATTCGGCTCCTCATTAGTTGAGCACTTACAACACCATTGACGGTTTCAGGAAGAAGAAAAAAAACCTATATATATATATATATATATATACATATATATACATATATCAACTAATATAAGTTTACAAATATGAAGGTTACGAGGCAACTGGTATGCTAGCACAAATGGCTTTCACCAAACTAGCTATTTTTAAAATGAAAGCCAATATTCCTGTCAAAAAAAAAAGTTTACATAAATCAAAATACACAACTAAATGACTGTGTAAACAAGATAAGAGTAAAGTTCAAAAGTCAAGAGGACACACTTTCTACTCTAGGCCTGCTGAGTTGTAGTTTTCTTTACTTGCTGTTGACGCATTTACTTTTTGTTTATTTCCCCCTTTTGTATTGGAGTTTCTGTAATCCAAGTGAGGCTTTTTTAATGGGTCATTGTGATTTTCTTTCTTCACTGATTGCAAGGCAAGCTTTTATTTTTTCTTATCCTCGCCAAAGAGAGTGTATTCTTTTCTCTTCCTTTCCGTGTCTTCTGATTTTCTAATTGTAAATAAGCTCTAAACGCCAATCCTCAATGTAAAAAGTGAGACCTGCGACGTAAGCGTGGAGGCCCTGGATCTCGATGTCCTGCTGGCCGAGGGTGTGTCGACCGGGAGGAAGGCCCATAGCCGTGATGGCGTCTGTCACCAAAACCAAACCTGAAAGTAAAATTCATATTCTATCCGTCACCAAAACCAAACCAGAAAGTACAAACAACCATCAGCCGCCTCAACGGGCGCTCCCTCACCTCCACCAAATCTGTGCATCTGTTGCTCGGTCACTCATTGACGGCAACAAAATCAGAGATATCATCTGTCAACTTATCTTATAATTTTTCAGATCTTTTTACACCTTGCAAATATAACCACTTGGTGTATGACATATGACACCTTTGACAACTGACTGCAGTAAGCAGAATAAGTTTCATTGGATAAGTAAATTTGCACATGCCTGGATTACATCTTGCTAACACAAAAGTAAAATTCATATTCTATCTGTCTCTATGCTCCACAAACATGGAAATTGTTGAGGATCGCCGGTTCGAATTCCTGTGTTACCTCCAGCTTGGTCGGGTATCCCTACAGACACAACTGGCCGTGTCTGCGGGTGGCAAGCCGGATGTGGGTATGTGTCCTGGTCATTGTATTAACGCCTCTTCTGGTCGGTCGAGGCGCCCGTTTGGGGGGGGGGGGACTGGGGGGAATAGCATGATCCTCCCATGCGTTACATCCACCTGGCGAAACTCCTCTCTGTTAGGTGAAAAGAAGCGGCTGGCAACTCCACTTGTATCGGAGGAGGCATGTGGTAGTCTGCAGCCCTCCCCGGATTGGCAGAGGGGGTGGAACTTGGAAGAGTGGGGTGATTGGCCAAGTTCAAAAGGGGGAAAAATCCTGAAAAAACCCTTTTTGATATTTTTCTACTCTTTCCCAGGTGTGTGCAGATGTCTGTGGTGAGCCAGCTGTCTATTTTTTGTCATTATTTTTCAAAGATCATTTTGAGCTTTTTACGTTATAATGTATTAGATAAAATACGATTGAGTGAAGGGAAAGAGGGGCGATAGGATGATGTGAGTCCTGAGTCAAAACCAACCACAGACTGACGAGGCCACGGATACCCGAGTTAAGCTATTTTATGGACTCCCTTCGTCGAGGGGGAAAAAAAGAAGCATATGCCAGCTGTTACATCCACTGCTAATATGAGCCGTATGAGGCGTATCCATCCATGAAATAGTCATCCTGAGAGGGTAATAACAGAAAGTACAGCGCTATCCGTGCAGATATTTTGTCTTTACTGATGTGTTTCCAAATTCAACAATCAATTTGAAATAATAGAATGATTCCTTTGCTTGAGGACACGTACCGGATGAATAGAGCTGAGCAGAGGAAACAGGGCATTACCATCACATAATACTCAGACTGAAATTCATGGCCAATGACTATACAGGTTGAAAACACAGTTTACTTATTTGACAAGAAAACGCACTCAAAGTACACCTGGGAGCTTACACTTGCATTTCCACCCCATAGTCATTGTTTTGTTTTAAATTGAAACTCATAAGATGGCGCTCTCCATACAAATATAAACTCACAGAATGGGGGACTCCTCTTACAGAACAAATAGGGAGGATCTTGTTAGTACGGGGCCTTTACTGGGACGTCAGGGCTCCTGCTGGTTTTAGAGAAAATTATTTCCCAAGACTTTTCAAGGTCATTTTCCAGGACTTTTGCTTGGATAAACATGACAGCTGTCACTCACAGAAAGTCATATTATTCAGTAATGATTATCAGCGGAAACCTCAAGAGTCTCTAAATCACCTTCTTTTAGGTGGTTAAGGAACATACCGCCCAAACTTCAAGCACTAATGTGTGATCTCAGCAGCTATAAATAAGGCTAAGGATACCTCAGCCGAAAATTATGCTTAAGAATATGCCATCACACTGGGTAAAAATACAATTATTTAATTTAACTTTGGATTTTTCCATGACCTCGATAATATTTCTAGGATATTTGGGATATTTGATCAATTCTATAATTTTCTAGGTGTTTTCGATGACTGAATTTTTTTTTTTTACAAATTTCCTGTTTTTCCAGGACACATTGGACCACCTGAGTATAAAGCTACATGAGAGAACAGGGACCCTCACTTCTCTACGCCTCTGAGGTGGAGTCAGAGAAGAAAAGCGACGCTCTCTATGTGACCTTTCCCATGCTGACCTGAGGGATGTGCTCTGTGGGCGATGCGCAAGGCGGCGGGGTTGGTGTGGATGCCGTCGGCAATCATGCCGTAGTACACCGTCCTGCCAGCAGGGATCTGGTCACTGGTCAGCAGACCCACTATACCCGGGTCACGATGGTGGAACTAGATCACATCACAGTAAAAGGAAAAGTCATGAAATCAGATAACCAATTCCTTTCAGACCAAGAGGACTGTACATTCAGCAGGAACGTACATTTACATACAAGGAACCATTCACACCCCTATATCTAGCAGTGTTAGACCTGCAGAGGAGCCATATGATTTTTATGTGGGTTTATAAATATAAGGGAGGCAATATCTGGCAACATCTCATATTTTCTGAAGCCCTCAATTCCAGATACAGCTTTCTGCCAAGCCGAGCATGATAAATATTACGTCAGACTGGTGGGCAACACTTTGACCAGGTGTGCCCTGGTGAGTTTTTTCATTCATTCAATATGTTCTGAGTTTTTAAGAAGAGCCTCAAGTGTGAAGAGCTGCCTTTCTTTGGCCCACAAAGACCTAACTGAAAGAAAATGGTGGGTAAGTCTGGATAATAAACCTTATCATCTCCAAAGAAATGTTTTGTATCTGACATTTGAAAACATGACAGCTGGGTTCATCTCTATTTCATTACAAGTGTTTTGTTAAGATTTCATGGATTTATTTTATTGCTGCTCTGTCCACCCAGCACATTTGCTGTAATCTCATATACATTTATGTGTTTTTCATCCACATCAGATTTTTGCTAAGCTGTTCTGGTTCAACATGTTCCAGCGTCGTGATAATGGCTGGTTTAACGTCTCAATTTTACATCCCTTACATTTAGGCCTTTTGACTCATATACGGTATTCTCTGTATATTTTACTTAAAATCTTTCTAGTGTTGGTTGCCTTGGGTTACATGTCCCCTTGGCTCCATTTCTGCTTGCGTCTTATTTTCTCATAGGTGTGTATTATTATCTGCTGCTGCAACAATCACATTTCACCAAGGACGCCATAAAGGTTTCCGCTAATGTAATGCATTTTAATGTATTGTAAGTAAGGGATAATCCACTCCAAGTTGTGCATTAAAGGATTTTAACACACTTCCGAGTGGATTATACTGCTTATACAGTGGTCACTGGCTAAAGAATTAAAATAAAAGCATTCACTACTTCTAACTGCCTGCTATACTGTCCCATTAATTGTGCTGTCTGCTGTAATTAACTGTCCACTGTCTAACCCTGCTGATACTGTATGCTGCCAATACCATTAATGCTTTAGGTGTGTGTTGTATGTTGCCATTGGATGTGTCCTATGTTGCCACCACTGCTTACATGTATTAACCTACTCCTGGGTTATTCCATATTTGCTGCTACTGCTCTACTGTGCGTGAACATGTGTGCTATGTCTTACCTGTTGCTATATGTCAGCCTTGTTCCTCTGCACACATAAGTATGACCACCATGAATGTTTTGTTGTACTGATTGTGATGTCTATATCTGTGTACTTGGCCTGTCATGTCACTGCTGTTCCTTGTTTTTACCTCTTTTTTATTTTACTCCCCATCCCCTTCCCCTAGGGGGCACTTACCCCCAACATAAGCTATTATTGTAAATAAGAGTTTGCTCTTAATTAACTTGCCTATTAAAATAAAGGTTGAAAATGTTGAATGTTTTGGACTCCGAATCCAAAGGTTATGAAGCAAAAATTAGCCTCTAAGCTAACGCCTTGAATGTTCACTGGGCTTGCTACTGATGTGTTTTGCTATTGTCACAGTACGTGAATTTAGAACAGTGATTGAACTTTAGCCGAACTACGTGTATATTATACGGCAGGGGTGCCCAACTCCAGGCCTCAAGGGCTGCAGTGTCTGCAGGTATTCATTGCAACCATGCACTACACCACCTGATTTAACTAATTCCTTTCCCTCCTTGGTCCAGGAGGTGAACTAATTAGTTAAATCAGGTGGTGTAGTGCATGGTTGGAACAAATACCCGCAGACACTGTGGCCCTCGAGGCCTGGAGTTGGGCACCCGTTATACAGTTTTAATGCACACCCTCCAGCCAATCAGAAACCAGTATTCTCCACAACCATGGTATAATGTTATGTAATGCAAGGTAGTCACAGGAACTTACAGGCAGCATGGCGTTGAAGAGGTGGGTGATGAAGGAGGCTCCAAGTTGAACGGCCTCCTCAGCTTGAGACAGGTTGGCCACCGAGTGACCTACGTTAAATAGACAGCATCAAGCAGGCTGATAACCAAAATGGAGTCGGTGCTGTTTGGACAAGGAGAGATATTGCAGTATGGCTGCTTCTACAGTTTTTTTTTTTAAAGCGATGACACTATTTTTGGTTAGAAAAGAAAAATACAACCGTTTACTCTGACCGTAATTCACACATATCATGGCCACCAAGCTTTTAAAGCTCATGGTTTTACCAAAACGGTTCCAAAAACTAGATTACATGTAAGTGTGGAGATCTGTGAATGAGTTTCCATCCTGTCTCCTGACAATTAGCTGTCATTCAGTCTTGACTCTTCAGCAAATATCCACAAGTTAACCCCTATTCAGATTGTGGGTTTAACACTCTCCAGCCATAGCACCCCAGTTATAGTTCCATCCGTCCATCCGTTCATCCATCCATCCACCCATCCATTATCCAAACCACTTAGCCTGCTCTCAGGGTCGCAGGAATGTGGAGCCTATCCCAGCGGTCATTGGGCAGTTATAGTTCACTTCTCTTGACTTAATAACATTCAACAGTTTTCCTTTGTATAATCGCAGACTGTGCTAAATTGTCATCCATGCTCTTTGTTTCATTTTAATGGACAAAAACAGAAAGTGACTCTTACCCAGAGACACGGTGATTCCCCTCTGGCAAAGCTCGCGCACCACCGACTGACTCTTGGCAAGTTCTGGCGCCAACGTCACCAAGGCCACGTTGTCCAGGCTGCCATAGACTTCCAACAGGTCATCTGCCCTTCCTGACTGGAAGGCCCGCAGATACCGCTCTGGGTGGGCTCCTTTCTTCTCCAGACTGATGAAGGGACCCTCCAGATGACAGCCTGGAGGGAGAGACCGAAAAAAAGAATCAAAGACAAAAAAAGAGAGAAGGGGAGGGAGATAGAGAGAGAGATAGAGAGAGAACTGGTATTTCGATGTTACATAATGCTTTTTATATGATACAAGCTGCATGCCCAGTATTTCATGACAAATGTCACTGATAGCAATGTAATAATCAGTACAACAACTAGCTAAACTTTTAATTGCATAAGGCAGGCAAAGTGTTCTTTGCAGATGTGATAGCTGAATAAAAAAAAAGACTACCTACCCAGAACTCCTGCTCCATGTGCTCCTCCATTGCAAATTTTGACCTCAGGTAGGACCTGAAACCACACAGCTTCATTTTGATGGGATCGAATGAACTGTTTGATATCTTCTGAGAAGCACATAAAATCTCACAAAAAGAGTCAGCTACTCTTATATCCGATTTTCTTTTTTTTTTTTTGGGGGGGGGGGTTCCCCCGTTTTTCTCCCCAATTGTATCCGGCCAATTATCCTACTCTTACAAGCTGTCCCGGTCACTGCTCCACCCCCTCTGCCGATCCGGGGAGGGCTGCAGACTACCACATGCCTCCTCCGATACATGAGTCGCCAGCCGCTTCTTTTCACCCGACAGTGAGGAGTTTCGCCAGGGGGATGTAGCAAGTGGGAGGATCATGCTATTCCTCCCAGTTCCCCCTCCCCCCTGAAGAGGCACCCTGACTGACCAGAGGAGGCGCTAGTGCAGCGACCAGGACACATTTCCACATCCAGCTTCCCACACGTAGACATGGCCAATTGTGTCTGTAGGACCCCCGACCAACCTGGAGGGAACATGGGGATTCAATCCGGTGATCCTTGTGTTGATAGGAAACGGAATAGACCGCCACACCACCCGGATGCCCCCTTAAAGTCTGATTTTTACAGTGACAGCCATGTATAAACTAAGTTCTTTAAACCTTGATGTCCTGACAGTTACTAGTGTATACATTAAAGGGTCCAAGTCAGCAATGCTTCAGTTAAAGTAACTCCAGAACAATCAGCGACTGGCAGGGAAAAGGCAGCTGCAAACAAATAGCCAACACAGAGATGGCAGCAGAGTATATTTTCACAATATGAGTTACTTTTATTTCTATACCGACTACTGACAATTGATGTTACCATTAAAAATTGATGCTCGGACTGAGCAGGTCTCATGTGAAAATGGACTATAGTAAAATCATAAAAATCACTAGAGTATTTCCTGTCGTGTTTTCAGCACATTACAATATAACCACAGCAGCCATATTACTACAGCATTTCTACAGCAATACTGTAGTAGCATTTCAAGACTTTGTACATTATAAGAATTGTATTTGTACAGTCATGTGATGAAAAGTTTTTCCACAGGAAGTACTAAAGTAACTTGTATATTAGGGTTGAACAACACATTGTTTTAAGGCAAACTGGTCCCATCAGTCATGTCAGGCTTAACCTCTTTATTGCTTGATAGACAATGAATCTAACAAAGTCCACTTTTTTATGACGACTCTCAAAGAAAAATATTCTAGCACATCTGACAAATAATCTAACTTAATCTGACTTTATGACATCTTGGTCAACTGCCTTATTTCCTCCTTTAAAAATCACCCAAATTTTTGCTATAGTGATACATTCTTTGCAAATAGAGCTTTGAAGGTTAAAAGCTGCATATATCTGAAGAAATTATGCAAGAATATTGCAATATTGATTTTCTTTCCCCAATATCCTTCAGCTCTACTGCATATTACTGGTTACTGTGCATGTATAGTATGTATTTATATATGTCATATAGGATGAAAAATAAGAATACTATAGTAATTTTTGTCTTGATGCATGCTCAATAATCCAGGTAAAAAAATCCAAGAAGGTTGAATCAGTTCATCTGGATAGCCAGATGAACTGATTCAACCTTCTTTGAGTAATTTTTATGGTTTTACTACAGTCTATTTTCATATAAAGAGTGGCTCATGTCTACGTGTTTTAAAGTCTGTAAGTGGGAAGATCCTTAGCCGGGCGTGTCGGATGGTAGGTACCTTGTGGTAGATGGCAAGAGGAGAGGTGACCAGGGTGGGACAGAAAGAGGTTACACCATGTTCCAGGATTTTCTTGGCCACAAAGGAGACTCCACCACTAACATCCTCAGAGGCTTGAGAGAAGTCAATGCCGTATCCTCCTTGAGTGGCACACACAATTGATGACACGGCAAATCCATAAATAATTCAATACCCAACAGTCAAAATGATTACATTTTTTTTGTTTACTGGAGCGCATGAAACAGCTAAAAGGGAATAACAGTCACTTGGGAATTACCATCACTGTTTGGGCAAAAACTATGCATCTGCAAAATGCAAAACTTCCCCAAATGAACCAAAGAATGCTGGTTTTAAGTGTGCTTTCTTATTATGTGCATATATTTTTGAAATTATAAAATGGGAATTTAACAGGCTTCAAGGGCTCAAGGGACACAACACATAAACATTACCCAAAGTGCATTTAAGGGACAGTGCATTTATTTTCTTCTTTACACGCCCACTTGAGCCTTGCTTTGTCTAAAGCTTTACTGTCAGAAATAAAAAAAAAACACTCTTGCAAAGCCTGAAACTCCATAGTATAAAATGTACATCTCTATACAGTAGAACATAAATTAGAGAAAAAGAGAATATTTCTTGTACCCAAATAAGCTATAATTTACAAACCATTTTCAGCTCTGAATCATTAATGCACCCTTTTCTGTGGATCTGTTTTTCACACAGAGCTGCAAGGTTTTAGGAGGAATGAAGGGGACTGATTGGCCTCCTACCTGTTTCACAGTTGCTTAAAATACTTTTTTTATTTAAACACCTTTCAGTTATGCCAGTGCTAATATATCCCATCTATATGTCATCTTGATTTTGGGTGACATTTAATTAAGCCAGCTCAGCTCCATTATAACCTAATGCAGTATGCATCAGCTAACTTGTTGAAACATCAGCTGACATTAATGGGTGGGTCATCCCAATATCAACAGTTTGGGAAATCTGCTGAAGCGAAGCAGATGGACATTTTTACATTCTGATGATACTGCAGGCCTGCTGACAGATCTTGAAAGCACCGAGGGGAGTTACGGTGGTAAAGTAAGGGAGACTTGTTGAGAAATGTCTCATGTGACACGAAGCAAAATGGACATCAAGCCAGCAGAAAGCAGACCAAGGTGCCGGTTATGGATTTTAAGGTCCATCTGACTTCTGTCACTTTTCTAGGGAAGTAAATGTGGGAGCGGCATTGATCTGACAAGACTTGGGGATCCCCACTCACAGCAAAGTGACAACACTGCTGAATATGCAATAAATAAGTTGATATTCCTATATGTCTAAATGGCCTCTTACACAAAATGCAATCACGCTCATAAATCAAATCAATGTATACGTTAGTTTTATAAAACATACCAAGATTGTGTAAAGAGATTTTAAATGAATGTATCCACTCCTCCTGTAACTTTAATAACAACATATTTCCATTTAAATCTGCAACGATTCAAATTTCATTCGATAAGATTAAACTCTAAATTCTTTCTAAGATATGTGTTTGAGAGCTGCTAAACATACCTATCAAGACCAAGAGTTGTCTAAAAACTGACTACACCTAAAAGAAGCAACAACACATGGCTCGTGTGTTTTTGTGCGCAGCTGTCAGTATGAAGACTTTTAAAGGGCACAATACCGTTGATCTGGACATCGATAAAGCCGGGGGCGAGGATGCAGCCTCCACAGTCCACACGCATGTCAGCATAACCCTTCTCATCAAAGAACAGCTTTTCTGGGTCTAGAATCTTTCCTTCACGAACCCACAAGTCCTCTCTGAAATCACGCAACAAGGTGCACACAAAACACATGCACAGAGACACACACAAATAAACTCATAAAAGCATGCAGATGGAGACACGTATGTAAACATACAAAAACATATGCACGCAAAGGCAAGACCTCTCTCTCTCTCACACACACATATACACACACACACACACACACACACACACACACACACACACACACACACACACAACTGTGTCAGCACAAAAATAAATCATAATTTTTATCGATGACTGTCTGCGCGCGAGTATGTGTGCATGTGTATATTTTACCTCTGCAGCTTGTGCTCTCTCAGTAGCCTACAGTTGATGAACTGAGTGATAGGCGCCTCGGACACAGATTTATTGGTTGGCATTTTCCTCCAGGTTGCCAGCAGCTGTTTACTTTACAGAGTGGAGGAAGGGGCAACTCACTCTGGAACTAATGCACCCTTTTCTCTCTGGACAGGACTGAAAAAAATGCATAAAGAAACGTGAGCGGAGAAAAACACTGACGCTACACTATGTGGGATAGGAAGATCGACCTGTAGTGGAGACCATAAAAAGTTAAAGATTATGAACAGCCCAACCCCAGAAACACTATATAAAATTAATCTCCTATCACGATAGGGTGCAGTAGTTGACAGTGATCCCTTAATTTCAGTGTATCATCTAAAACAGTTTCATAAAATCGCCTTACTAAATGCAGCATGTATTGTCGCATAATAATGTCACGTGCCATTTCTCACTGTCAATAACTTTTTGGCTCAGTTAAACCCTTTACCATCAGTGCGAACCAGGGTTCGCATTTTATAAAAGCGTTATAAAAAAAAGTTGTATCGTCCAACGACAAATTATCAAAACAAAACTCGAGCATAAAAGGTTGCTACGATTTACTTCTACAAGTTAACTGAACAACTCACCCCATTAAGCGAACTGGCAGAAGTCGATCACCCTCAAACCGAAGGAAACGGAAGCAGTCATGTGACCAACCGGAGCTCCAGGTCAGCTGATCGTGACAGAATCATTAAAAAGAAATAGTTGAACAAGAGTGGAAAACAGATTTAAATGACAATGAAACAACAACAAAAATAAACAGACTAACGAATAGTTTAGTGGTTTTTATTCATGGGTTTTGTTTGTAGCAGTTCCGTGATAAGGTCCTTTTTTATTTTTCAACAGACAAAAGATTTCAAGAGGTTTCTCCTTCTGAGAGAACATTGATTTGGCTGGGAGCTTTATTAAATGTTCGTTCATGAGTAAACATTTTCACCTTTAACATAAAACGTTTTAACGCATTGAAAACACACCCATGCTGGAAAAATACAAGGTGAACGTGTCAGAGCAAAAAGAACATCATGTCTGACACGGTTGACATCATAATATTCCCTTTTTAAATAAAAACATTAAATACACACAAATATCTGAGTGTCTGGTGCTGCAATTCATCCCAAACAGACTTTTCTTCTTTTTTATTGAAAACAACTTCAACGGAGGAAGTCTTGAAGCAACATGAAGACAAGGTGGGCGGAAACGAAATACTGCCATCTAGTGTTAATTTCTCGATATTACAACTCCCAATTGCATACGTGTGCGTGCGTGCGTGCGTGCGTGTATGTATACACGACTACAATGTTGACAGAAGCAGTACTGAATTAAGTTTGTTGAAGTAGATTTTCATCCGCTGAACTACTCACTAGTGAACTGTAGTTTCAATCAATATTTCTAACAGACTAAAAGTTATTTATGACAGTCTTTCTTTTTTCCCTCCACCAATGGGATGTTTGAGTGCAGGAACAGCTACATCTAGTTCATTAATCAAACAAACTTTCTGTCGCTATGAAATTTTATTAATTTTTGTTGCTGTTTTCCCCTTAACCATACTTGCCGTGTTGAGGCCTCTTACATTTGGAATCTATTTATGACAATGATGCCCGTCATTTAGGCGACTGTGTAAAATGATGGACTCATTTTTGTGCATTCACATTGACGTTCATCTGTGATTTTTAGATGAAAGATTAGATAAAGTGCAGTTTTATTTCTTAAAGTGCATTTTAAGAAATGCCCCTCTTTCTTGATCTCTCTTGAGCAACAGTCAAGTCTAATATATGTCTGGGCTGTATGTTAATACATCACCAGAAGCTTTAAATCTTAGCAAATTATCCATATCCGACAGACAATCACAACAAAAACGGAGAAAATTTTCCCCATTTGCTCACTCAGACACTCCAAACATGTTTGCTAACATATCGTGAAACCAAAACCTGTGGCTGGTGATGCCTGTTGTTTTGTGAGAGAATACCGGCAGCGACAGAAGTTTATTCCCCACATTGTGACAGGCGCCTCCAGAGGAAAAATAATGTGTTGCCTGTCAGTTTGTGAACGAGTGTACTGGCTACTCTCAGGTAGGCAGATGAAATACAACATCGAGCCATTGTAATAAGGTCCTCAGGAGTCGATTTTTTTTTTTTGCAGTTGACTCAGTCATACCTGCATCATAAGGCCACCATAGTTCCTCACAGTCACTGCTCCCGAGTGTGAGACCACAAATCCTGCCACACGAATCAGCAGCTTCCCATGCCCCTCTCTGGGTTACATACGCACACAGCACTTTTTCCTACATCACACACACAAAAAACTCCCCAGCTTCCACCGATATTATATTGGACATTAAAAAAGGCTCAAAGGGATGACGGCAGTGACGAAGAACAGTGTCAACAAGATGTTTGGCCTACTGTGACACTCGTATACAATTACACTCATATTCACACACAGATAATAATAAAAATAATATTAATAATAATAATAATACATTTTATTTGTGGGCGCATTTCAGAGCACTCAACACCTTACCGAACACAATTAAAAAAAAAAAAAAAACCAACCAGCACTGTATCAAGCAGCACTGTATCAGACAGAATAAAATCAAAACAAAGCAGGGTAGACAATAAAAATCTAATACAACAGATATCATCATCTGCACAAAACTCAATGAAGCGTGGATCATACTGAATATGCCAGTTTGAAAAGGTACGTTTTGAGATAAGATCTGAAGGTTGAAAGAGAGTCAATGTTGCAAATGTCTTGTGGGAGAAAGTTCCATAGGCAGGGGTGGGGGGCAGAATGACTGAAGGCTCTAGACCCCATGGTAGTCAAGTGGGCCAATGGTGTAGTGAGTTGGAGAGCAGGTGAGGATCTGAGAGTGAGGGAGGCCGTATGGATATGAAGGAGTCCAGAAAGATATGAAGGAGCTAGGTTATTAAGGGCCTTAAAGGTGAGAAGCAGGATCTTGAAGTCAATACGGCATTTAACAGGGAGTCAGTGGGGTTGCTGAAGAACAGGAGTGATATGATCTATGGAAGGAATTCTGGTAATGATACAGGCAGCTGAATTCTGGACCAATTAAAGTTTATGAAGACACTTGAGGGGAAGACCAAAGAGGACAGAATTGCAGTAGTCAATATAGGATGTAACCAGGGTGTGAATGAGTATGGCAGTGCTGTTAGGTGTAAGTGATGGGCAAAGACAATTAATATTGCATAGGTGGAAGTATGCAGACCGAGGAACATTGTTGATGTGAGCTTCAAAAGATAATGTGCTGTCCAAGATGACAGTCAAGACTCTTAACTTGAGGCGATGGAGGAACTATAGAATTGTCAATAGTTAGAGAAAAACTATCAGATTTAGCCAACGTAGATTTAGTACCTACTAAGAGGACCTCAGTTTTATCACTATTAAGTTTGAGGAAGTGTTATGAAAACCAGGATTTAATTTCTAGTAAACAGTCAGAAAGGGAAGTGGGTGGAAGAGTGGAGGTAGGCTTGGTGGATAGATAAAGCTGGATGTCATCCACGTAGCAGTGAAATTGAATGCCAAATTGAGTGCGGCCGGAGCGATATGATCTAAACCAGTCAAGGGGGGTGCCAGTTATTCCAATGGAGGCTAATCTCTCTAGGAGGATGTTATGTGAGCTGGTATAAAAGGCTGCACTCAGGTCAAGAAGAACAAGTATGGTTAAGAGCCCAGAGTCAGCTGCTATCAACAGATCATTAGTAATTTTCACCAAGGCTGTCTCTGTACTGTGCATGGAGTGAAAACCAGACTGGAATTGTTCAAACAGATTGTTGTGCATCAAGTGAGCATGTACCTGAGATGCGACTGTTCTTTCAAGTGTTTTAGAAAGAAATTGTAAATTTGAGATTGGGCGAAAATTATTCAAATTGTTCGGGTCTGCACCAGGTTTCTTGAGTATTGGAGTTATTGCAGCTGTTTTGAGAGATGAGGGAACAAGACCAGAGGTAAGGGAGGAATGTATGATATCAGTTATTAAAGAGGATAGAGAAGGTAGACTGGCTTTTACTAAATGAGTAGGAAGGGGTTCTGGCTGACAGGTAGATGATTTGGATTTGCGAATAAGACCATAACATAGCGTGATCCTCCCATGCGCAATGTCCCCCTGGTGAAACTCCTCACTGTCAGGTGAAAAGAAGCAGCTGACAACTCCACATGTATCGGAGGAGACATGTGGTATTTATTCTATAGCCCTCCGCAGATCGGCAGAGGGGGTGGAGCAGTGACCGGGACAGCTCGGAAGACTTAGGGAGAAAAAGGGGGAACATTAAAAAAAATTTGCTTATCACTGTCACACCCGATCCGTTACAGAAACCCGATTTGTTTTACGCACGTGCAAAAATGCGTCTACTTCCTGTCAGCAGTCTGTCGAAGCAATTCGGGTTTCCACAACGGATCGGGGCGTGACACTCCATCCATCCATCCATCCATTATCCAAACCGCTTATCCTGCTGTCAGGGTCGCGGGGATGCTGGAGCCTATCCATGCAATCATTCGGCGGCAGGCAGGGAGACACCCTGGACAGGCCGCGAGGCCATCACAGGGCTGACTCTCTCACACACACACACACACGAAATTATATTATCAAATCAATCAAAATGTAAAGTCCACTTTTTTAATTATCCCGTAATCACAGTAACTCCCTCTCACGCCAAACATGGCAGCACAAGAGGACAGGGAGAGATGCCATTTAAGCTCGTGACGTAGCGATAATTTGAAAAACCCAATCTGGAAATGGAGTGACACTCATCACCCTGTATCCTGGGTCCTCCAGCCTGTCTATCTCTACCAAAGCGCTGCACTGCAGCAACAAGGAGCTGTCCTAAGCCGCTCTAGGACGACAATGAGCCTAAATTAGAGCCAGATACAAACATAAAGGCCATTCATCAAATGACCAAAAGCTTTTTGGACACTGTGTTGAGACCACTTTAAACACTTGTGGGCACCTGAGAGCGCTGGGTGAAAATGGGGACACACTTGTGAGCGCACGTGGGGGGTGGGGGGGGGAGCAGCCCTTTTAAACGTGATTTATATCCCCGAAAGACTGCAAGGGAGATTTATTTTATGTGCTCAGGGCTGAGTTGATTTAGGCCCTTTTTTCCCCAATCATATTTTGTGTGTATGTGTGTGTACCAGGTTTTTCTATCCTAATGGGGACCAAATGTTCCCATCAGTATACAAAAATCTGATATCACCTACCTTTTGGGGACATTTTATGGGACCCCCATGAGGAAAAGGATCTACGTATTTTAGAGTTAGGACTTGGGTTTAGGGTTAAGGTTAGAATTAGGATTACGTTAATGTTTGGTATGTAGTTATGATGGTTAAGGTTAAGGGCTAGGAAATGAAGGTAGTCAATGAGGGGGTCCCCACAAGTATAGCGTTACATGGTGTGTGTGTGTGTGTACCTCAGCTGTCCCATATGGGGTCATTTTAGCTCATCACACCCTACTGCATGCATTTACTGTTCGTCTGTCTGTTCTGAATTACAATTGTGGAATTTGTTGTAATTGTTTTGTACATTGTACAAGAAAAATGTAATTGTACTACAAATTGTATAAAAAGTGATGTTAGGGCCCCTCGGTCTTCACAACATTTTAGCTAAACCGTCCTGTCTTTAATCTCAATATGCAATCTGTGTGAAGCTTGTGAAACGCTAAACTTCATAACAAGTCGAATCCACTTCAGGGTTTTACATTATGAGCAGATCCAAAAAGCGAGTTAGTGACTTGTCTCCACTCTCCCTGCCAAAATGGACACCTGTGGTCTGTTGGGCTGCAGAGACAATGACGCGCTCTTTATTCATCCATTGTTCGTACATTTAAATTTGTTCTTACACACCCATGGAATTTCTTTCTTTTAGCACTCATCAATATAATCTCATTGACATACTGCGTGGCCCTTAGACACGCACGCGCAATGGGTTAAATGCAGAAGACACATTTCTTTGTAACTGTACAATGACAAAATAAAATGGCTTGAAGAAAAATGAAGCTTGCTGTGGTGTGATAGTGTTTCATCAGGGGGCACTATATTCAAATAAACCATCAGGCCTTTGAGAGCAAAAACCCACCTTATGTTTCAAACATACAGTTAGGTCTGGAAATATTTGGATGGTGACACAATTTTCATAATTTTGGCCCTGTACACTAACACAATGGATTTGAAATGAAATAACCGAGATGCAACTAAAGTACAAACTTTCAGCTTTAATTTGAGGGTATTTACATCAAAATTGGAGGAAGGGTTTAGGAATTGCAACAATTTCCATACATAGTCCCCTCATTTCAAGGGACCTAAAGTAATTGGACAATTGACTCAAAAGCTGTTTCATGAGCAGGTGTGGGCTATTCCCTCATTATTTCATCATCAATTAAGCAGGTAAAAGGTCTGGAGTTGATTTCAGATGTGGCATTTTAATTTGGAAGCTGTTGCTGCGAATCCACAACATGTGGTCAAGGAGCTCTCAATGCAAGTGAAACAGGCCATCCTTAGGCTGCGAAAAAAGAAAAAAAATCAATCAGAGAGATAGACAGCAGAAACATTAGGAGTAGCCAAATCAACAGTTTTGTACATTCTGAAAAAAATGAAACGCACTGGTGAGCTCGGCAACATAAAAAGGCCCGGACGTCCACAGAAGACAACAGCGGTTGATGATCGCAGGATCCTTTCCATGGTGAAGAAAAACCCCTTCACAACATCTGGTGAAGTGAAGAAGACTCTCCAGGATGAAGGCATATCATTATCCAAGTCTGCCATGAAGAGAAGACTTCACGAGAGCAAATACAGAGGGTTCACCACAAGGTGCAAACCATTCATAAGCCTCAAGAATAGAAAGGCCAGATTAGAGTTTGCCAAAACACATCTAAAAAAGCCAGCCCAGCTCTGGAACAGCATTCTTTGGACAGATGAAACTAAGATCAACCTGCACCAGAATGATGGGAAGAGAAAAGTATGGAGAAGGCTTGGAACGGTTCATGATCTGAAGCACACCACATCATCTGTAAACCATGGTGGAGGCATTGTGATGGCATGGGCATGCATAGCTTCCAACGGCACTGGGTCACTAGTGTGTTTATTGATGATGTGACAGAAGACAGAAGCAGCCGCATGAATTCTGAAGTCTATAGGAACATTGTGTCTGCTCACATTCAGCCAAATTCAGCAAAGTTGACTGGACGGCGCTTCACAGTACATATGGACAATGACCCAAAACATACTGTGAAAGCAACCCAGGAGTTTTTCAAGGCAATGAAGTGGAATATTTACAATGGCTGAGTCAATCACCTGATCTCAAGCCGATCAAGCATGCATTCCACTCGCTGAAGACAAAACTTAAGGCAGAAAGATCTGCAAACAAACAACAACTGAAGACAGCTGCAGTCAAGGCCTGGCAAAGCATCACAAAGAAGGAAACCCAGCGTTTGGTGATGTCCATGGTTCCAGACTTCAGGCAGTCATCGCCTGCAAATGATTCTCAAAAAACATTAAGAATGACATTTTAATTATGATTATATTCATTTGTCCCGTTACTTTAGGTCCCTTGAAATGAGGGTACTATGTATGAAAATTGTTGCAATTCCTAAACCCTTCCTCTAATTTTGATGTAAATTCCCTCCAAATTAAAGCTGAAAGTCTACACTTCAATTGCATCTTGATTATTTTATTTCAAATCCATTGTGGTAGTGTACAGGGCCAAAATTATGAAAATTGTGTCTTTGTCCAAATATTTCCAGACCTAACTGTATAAGGCGTCGTCCCCGCTTAAATAAAAAAAAAATTCAACCCCAAGGAATGAATGTGTGTTCAGATTTAAGCGGGTCACTAAAATGCACAGGCTTATTTTAACCATCCATTCATTCATCCATCCATCCATCATCTCCAACTCACAAGTTATTATTGCTACATCACATCATACACAACTTTGTGTCATACAACAGTTTGCTGTACAACACGAGGATTGGCCAGTTTTAAAAACAATGTGTTATAACACGAGGCTCAATTGGTATTATGCCTCTTTAAAGGACGTTGATATTGTTTCATCCAGTCAAGTCATTTATTATTAATTGACTCAGTCAATAATTCTAACTCAGTTGTGTTAGTCAAATCGACAACCAAATTCATATAGCGTAAGCGTTTCAACTTTTCCCATTTCTGCCATTTTAAATAATATTTTCTACTCATGTTTCATACATATTCATGTCTTACTCCACAATGGACATGTTCTGATTCAGTTACTCATGAATATAATATGACTGATAACACCATTACAGGCAGAGTTTGGCTGACTGCATGTCTGGACTCCATTCAGATCACTTGTTGCTCCATCAGGCGGTGGTCACCAGAGGGCTCACGATCCCCCCAAATTCACAAGGGCAGGGACTTTTCCAACAGTACATATTACTCTAAGTATATATTACTCCACCGACATCTAGCATGCAGCCGCAGGCTTGTACTGATCATTGTGTGCACAGATAATGTGTTGGCAAAGCTGTTTGTGATGGAGAAACTCGAATAATTCAAGGGAAATTACAAAAAAAGAACCGAGATATGTTAATGTTGGAGGTACTTGAGCATTCACATGGTTTCATATCTCATCCCTATGCCCAAATCTATAGCAGTTCAATGTGTTGTTCCCTATAAACTCAGGAGACAAGGGCGGCCCGCTAACAGATCAGACGGATAAATCATAATTCATCAATCAATCACACACAAAACGTCACACCAGAAAACAGAAAACACTCACTGCTCTGACGTACATATTTGTATATTTAGCAGTTTATTTGGTATGTTGTCTTCTCTACGGCTGCCTTATTTACACCGAAGTATCATCTACACAGTATCTTCCATTGAATTCCTTCCTCACCGTCTTTCTCCCTTTATGCTTTTCCTTATAACACCATGTTATATCGTTACACATTTGCACAAAAGGTGAGGAAAAGTAATGATGCGACAGAATGACAGTGAGACAATATTTCAAAAACTGAGGTGAACAAGAGTTTCCTGATTATCAGAACATACACACTACCACCCTCCCCCGACACACACACCCCCCCCCCATACACACGGAAACTGGGTTTAAAAAAACTACAATCCTGAAGATTGACATGCGAACACATTTTTTATCTTTGATGCTTTCTATTGCTGGCACATTTAGAGCAATAGCTAATCCACAAATGTACACATCATCTATACCTTCAGCAGATAAGATCAAGCAGATATGGCAGAATAAACGTGTAGAAGACCCTCACCAATACCCCAGAAAGTTGAACCAGTTCACCAGGACACAACGTTTATTGGAGAAACGTTTCATCCCTCATCTAAGTGATGTAATTCGGTTGCTATGCAACAGTGCTGTTTATAAGGGGATGGGATACCTGCAGTCGGCTACGACTGAAGGAGTCAGCGGGAATGACAGGTTAATAAAACACGTACTCGAATCCTGAAAACTGACTAGAGGACGATGATACTGACTTGACAAATATAGCATGTTCCAGAACATACTTACTATGTTGACTTATAGCGGCATAAATTCATTATAATGTAAAAGGCGAACATCATATACATAATGGACACCGTTTTTTCAGAATTCTACAAAAAAATAATTGTCAGCATCAATCAAATTACCTGTTACCAATTGCAACATGTAGCTTACGTAGCGCTTGACTGCATTTTAAAAGCTATATTGCTTACAATATAGCAGAGTGGAGAAAGTAAAATTTTGCATTGGCTACCTCACTAGATTTTAGCCACCGTACCAACACACACCGACTAAGATAAAGAAAAAAAAATCTGAGCGGTAGCATCATCAAAAAAACATCCGAGACATGTTTTGGGGACCCTCGAGAAAAAGGAGTATAATATGGTATCTTTAAACAAAAGCAACAGCCTTCAGGATTGTAGCTTTAACTGCAAAAACTGCTTTCTGGTTTCGTGTCATCACACACAAAGACACACATACACATTTAAACATAAACACATGCTTGCGGTGCTACTGGAGCTGTTTGCTGAGGTTCATTTCTAAGTAAAGCATGTATAAATAGCAGGTGTGGAGAAAATGATTCACTTGAGTTCACACACACACACGCACACACACATGCACACACACACGCACACACAGACACACGCACACACGCATGCACGCACATGCACACACACACACACACACACACACACACACAGGAGTTAACGCTGCATTAGCTGTGGGGACAATTATTAATCGCCGTCATTGATACTCAGTGTTACCTTAATTGACCACCTGGTGGCATCGTCCATAGTAATTCTTCACTGACTGACACTCAAAATCATACGCGTATCTGAGCAAATTGAAAACATTTTGGATTGTGAATTTCCAGCTGCCATTAAACCGCACAAATATATTTGTCACATATTCGTCAGCTTTGTCAGCCTGATCACTTGTGTCTTCAGAGCATGCGTTCGTAGAGACACTACTACATTATTTTCTTTCATACAAATGTCAGTGGGATTTAGATTAGAATAAATTAATTAATGGGGATGAGTTGTTGCCTCAAGTGAAGGAGTTCAAGTATCTCGGGGTCTTGTTCACGAGTGAGAGTAGGATGGAGCGGGAGATTGACAGGCGGATTGGTGCAGCATCAGCAGTAATGCGGACGTTGTACCGGACCGTTGTGGTGAAGAGGGAGCTGAGCCAGAAGGCAAAGCTCTGAATTTACCAGTCAATCTTCGTTCCAACCCTCACCTATGGTCATGAGCTTTGGGTAGTGACTGAAAGGGTGAGATCGCGGATACAAGCGGCTGAAATGAGTTTCCTCCGTAGGGTGTCTGGGCTCAGCCTTACAGACACCACAACAGGCTCGAAAGGAGCCAGTTGTGGTGGTTCGGGCATCTGATTAGGATGCCTCCTGGGCGCCTTCCTTTGGAAGATTTTCCGGACACAGCCAACTGGGAGGACACCCTGGGGTAGACCCAGAACTCGCTGGAGAGACTACATGTCCAATCTGGCCTGGCAATGCCTTGGGATCCCTCATGGGGAGCTGGAGGGCGTTGCTGGGGAGAGGGACGTCTGGAGTGCCCTACTTAGCTTGCTGCCACCGTGACCCAACCCCAGAGAAGCGGTTGAAGATGAAAGAATGAATGACGTTAAATAAAATAGGAGTCCGGGTAGGCTTTCGTTCTGAATGAGGGAGAATAACACTGAGTCTTGGCGGACATCGCACAATCTTATTTGAGGTGTGCACGGTTAATACTAAACGTACTAATAATATATTTCAGCACACACACACACACACACACACACACACACACACACACACACACACACACACACACATACACACACACCTGTGCATAGTCAATGAAACCCCCATGGAGTTGAGTGACATAAAGCCCCATGAATGGATTTTAACAGGTCAAATGATTGTGAAAGTAGTGTGCACACCACACACAGGATGCACCACCCTGATTGGAGTTACATCTGTACAGCCATGAGGGTATTTTCTTTGCTAACACTACAGAGAATGCAAGAGGAGACATGCCAACATGCTGAGAGTATCTGGCCTGGCCTCTTTGCCTAAACCTCCCATTCAACAACACCTAAATGAAAATGTTTTACAATTAATAAGACCGGAACAAAAGTTAAAATGCAGGCTATTTTAATTTTCTCTGAATAATCCTTCACCCCCTGTCACCTCGAAGGATTTCGGTTTAAGAGTGCTTAAAGCCAAGTTCAGTTTCCAACTTTAACAAAACTCTCTGTTGAGGTCTGGCGCTCTTTCACATAAGTAATGAGTTAAGGAAATGTAACTGCACACAGAGGAAAAGCATAATAATGTTAATCATAATCAGCCTTTTAAACGGATAAAGCACAGTTGGTTGTGTACTAAGAGCCTTGGCACAGCGCAAGGACTGCTCTGAAAGTCAAAACCAGAGAACTCTTTAAGCCTAACCGCATTTCTGAGGATCTCAAGTTGCTCTAACCTCATTTGACCCTTCCTCAATGCCACGCTGCTACTTAGCAGCAATGGTTAATGTAGGAATTTGTCATTGGCCCGTCAGATCTATCAACCAAGCGCTTCTCACAACAGCATCCATCTGGCCACCTTTAAATTCCTGAGTGTACTTCCATGCTAAACTCACATCCATTCATGTTTGTTCAATTCCTCTGACATTGCCGTTATAAGAAAATGGATGAAATCTCTCCCAGCCTACAGTACATATTATCACGCTCTCATCCCTAATTGTCCCATAACTTGTAATTATCAGAACAACCAATGAGTCCAACTACCCTGCACCCAACTTGATTTTGTTTTAAATAAGCTATTTGGTTGGTCTGATTGTTCAAGTAGCAATTAAATTATCTGAATCCATGTGTCTGTGGATGAAGGTCAAAAACAAAACACCGATTTCCAGATCACATCCCAACTGTATGAAACATTCAACAGGAAGAAGGCAGACTATAAGAGACTTCACTCTCTAGAAACCCCTGCCTTGGTACTAGGCGTCAGCCACCTTGGGAAATAAAAATAGAAGATTTCAACAGGTTTCCTAGCAAGGTGTTGAAACAAACGTGCTACTTACCAAAAGGTGTCAGGAACAGAATAACTAATAACTAATAATAATAATAAATAAATAATAACTATTTATATAGCACTTTTCTAAAACAATGTTACAAAGTGCATTACAAAGAAATATAACCAGACAAGGCAAAAATAAGTAAGACCGAATAAGTAAGAGTACAAATAAAAACAGTATGAATAAATAAAAACTAATATCAAACATTTGAAAAAGCTTTCGTAAAAAGAAAAGTTTTAAGATGAGATTTAAAAAAAGCTGGAGACTTGGTTTGTCTTAGTTCGACAGGAAGAGAGTTCCATAGTGTTGGGGCTCTAACAGCAAAAGCCCGATCACCCTTTTTAACAAACTGAGACCTGGGAATAATCTGCAGGGCTCCATCAAATATTACCCCAGGATTCCTAGAAGCCTACTTAACACTACATGACAGACCACCAATATTAGTAATAAAAGGGCTGATGGGATTTGGGGGACTGATCGGAATGACCTCAGACTTATCGTTAAATTTGAGAAAATTTTCCGACATCCAGGATTTAATGTCAGAGAGGCAAGTTGTGAGATTTAATAGGGCGCTAAGATCTGTGGGTTTTACACTGAAAAAAGTCTGTTGGATTTACATACAAAATTATGTACATCGGTTGCACATATTAAAATTATGTTTTCTAAAAATAATTTATTTATGTTTATGAATGAATTTATTTATGTTTACTTATGAATCATGTCATATATACGAAATGCATTTTTGTAAATTGTACAACCCCACCTCTCCCCTTTTTTCAGTGTAGTGGCATGTATAACTGAGTGTCGTCAGCATAAAAATGGTAAAGCACGTCGTGGTTTTTAATGACCTGGACAAGGGGCAGCATGTATATAGAAAAGAGAAGGGGGCCAAGAACTGAGCCTTGAGGGACACCACAACTCAACTGAGCCATCGAGGAAGTAGTTACCCAGAACAACAGAAAAAGTTCTGTTGGTGAGGTAAGAACGTAAAAAGCTAAGAGCTGAGCCCTTGATGCCAACCCGAGGCTCTAAGCAATCTAAGAGGATGTTGTGATGAACTTTGTCAAAGGCAGCATCCATCCATTATCCGAACCGCTTATCCTGCTCTCAGGGTCACGGGGATGCTGGAGCCTATCCCAGCAGTCATTGGGCAGCAGGTGGGGAGACACCCTGGACAGGCCGCCAGGCCACCACAGCACACAAAGGCAGCATTTAAGTCTAAAAAAAAACTAACTAAAATTGAGAGGTCACCTTTGTCTTCAGTAGGTCATTAGTGACCTTAACTAGAGCTGTCTCTGTACTATGAAGTGCTCTAAAACCAGACTAGAAACTGCAACTGGACTTGGTATATACCAATTCCAGTTGCACTTGACTCAACTCCTTTGGATAACCATGACCTGGATGAATGAGAACATTCACAGACAGACTAGAAACTGTTAAAAACATTATTAGTGTTCATAAAAGAAAGCAACTGAGAAGAAATTACTTTCTCCAGAACCTTTGATAGAAAAGACAATTTCGAGATTGATCTGTAGTTATTTAAGGACAGGGAATCTAAATTAGGTTTCTTTAGCAATGGGTGAACAATGGTATGCTTAAAACTGTTTGGAAGGGGCACCCCAGTGGCTCACCTGGTGGAGCGCATACCGCATGGGGCTGGGTCCTTGCTGCGGTGGCCTGGGTTCGTATCTGGCCTGGGCCCTTTGCTGCATGTCATCCCCTCTCTCTTTCCCCAGCCTTTCCTGTCTCTCTCTACTGTCACTGTTAAATTAAGGAAGAAAATTTAAAAAAATCATTAAAAATAAATAAATAAAACTGCATGGAAAAGAACCAGAGGCTAGAGAATTATTTTGAATTTGCAGAATAACAAGGCTGAAAATACCTCCTTGAGCAGCTTAATGATATCCAAGATGCAGGAGAAGGAGTTCATATTGAAGACTGCACTCTCTAACACTGAAATTGTAATTGGTTGAAACTGGTTAAAAGAAGCAGAATTAAAATGGGAAATGGAATGAACCGAAGAGCCTGGCTGGATTTGGAACCTATTATTCTCCACCTTATTTACCAAATGAGTGAGAATTTTTTCGGACAACTCGACATCAAGTTCAAAAAGAGAAGTGGAGGGACAATTAATAACAGAATCAGTTACCCTAAAGAGAATTTTAGGACTGTATTTATTTCTTGATATTAATTCTGAGAAGTATGCTGCTCTCGCATCCTTAACTGCCTTCTGGTAAATTAACATTTGGTTTTTAAGGGTGTTATGTGCTAATTCAGACTTGTCGACCTTCCACTGTTGTTCTCATTTTCTACGGAGTCTTCTAAGGGCACGAGTGTGATCATTCAGCCAGGGGAGGTTATTTGATTTTTGTTTCCTATTTTTAAATGGTGCAATTTGGTCGAGGATGGATAGACACTGATCATTGAATGAATTTAACAGTGCATCTGGATTGGGGGGGATAAAGAGGGATTAAAGGATGATGAATTAAAAGCATCACAGAATTTAACAGCAGAGCCAGCATTGAGAATGTGAGAGCATGTTTTAGGATAGTGACTAGGAACAGCGAGCTGTAGCGGGACTTTCAAAATGACAGTTTTATGGTCGGATAGAGGAATATCCACCAGATTAAGACACTCGAGAGAGAAACCAGATGAGAGGACAAGGTCTTAAAATATGACCTTTGGAATGTGTGGCCCCTTTAATAGATTGAATGAGATTAAGAGTCTATAAAATCCAAAATATATGAAGTCAGGGAATGGGAAGGACAACACGCATGAATATCAAAATAACCAAGAATAAGAACCCTGTCATTTTTTGGTATGACAATAGATAGTTCTAAACTAACTGAATTAGGGGGCCTATAAATTAAGATGCAGAGTAAAGGGGGTGGGCCAGTGATTAAAAAACGTAAAACCTCAAATGAGATAATGTTCTGTCCTCGCTGAGCGTTGTCCTCATGAACGTGTACTCAGCTATACAGACAGCTAAACACTCTCCTAATCAAGCTCCAAGGAACAGACGGATGTTGAATTTGGCAGTTTAATCAGGATAAGTGTGAAACTGTAGACAAAGAATGAAGCTATACAAATGAAAATCTTACGCTACTGTACTAAACAACAAAGAACAAATAATGTTGCACACGTGTTATTTTTATACAAATAAAAAATGCAACTTACAGATGATGCCATGTATATGCTATGAAGGAAAGGATTGCGTTGTATTGTAGCTATCAGTAACATCCGGCCGCCTCTGGCAAGATCTCGAGAGGAAGTGGAGCACTTCCTGTTTCCGGGGTTAACAAAAGGAACTACTCAGAACAACCACCAAGGGGTAGCAAATACAATAAAAAAACCAATTTGGTTCCATCACACTCCCCACCTGGCATCTTTAGCATGTCAAACTGAAAGGTAAGCTAGATAGATTATATAAAATCTGTGAACTCAAAAAACTAGAAACTAGGGAGGTGGTTAGACTGCCAGCCTTCCAGGGAGCCCCCGAGTGTATTCTTGCTCTTCTTGAGGGGTCTCACTACTATCACACAAAGTCTTTCAGATGAGCAGGCAGGAGCCTGCCTTGTCCTCACGGAGCATCATAGTGCAGGTGGAGGCTCTGCTGTCAAGTCTGGCTGCCTGTCAATAGGAGAGTGCTCGGGAACTCCTTCAGGAGCAGTTACTTTCCCGCTGACCGGAGTGGTGATGACAGAGTCCTCAGGTGAGGCCTCTGGTGAGTGTTCTGGACCTTGTAAGAGCACATGAATCAATGCTATGCCCTTGAAATGTGCACTTGAGTCAAAGGCAATCCTTTTTTTCCCGGGTTTCAGGAGGTGGTTAACACCGAAGCTTGGTAAATACCAATACTCTTTGTCGGTCTGTGGTGGAGGAGCTGGCTCAGCATGTTCATTTCTGAAGATGTCTTCCATGAAGTCTACAAAATGGTGTTTCATCTCCTGTCTTCTCTTCAGGGTATGGCGGAGTGACATCAGTCGGCTGAGGGCTTGCTCTCTATTATTTGATAAATGTGGTCTCGGAGTACGAACTGGAAGAGAAGCCACTCAGCTGTTGGAATCATCTTTCATGAACTCTCTGTTCATGATCAGAACGAAGATTTCATCTTCGATGGAGGGCGCTAGCTTGACATCATCTTGAGAATGGCTGAAGACCAGCTTGCCTAAGTCTGGTTGGGCAGAAGCCAGTGTGCTAGGAGGTTTGTACCGCTCACTTACAATCTTCTCTTTAAGGAAGATTCTGCTCTCACAAGGCCTGAAGTAACTGGGATGCCCGTTGTCCAGGACATCGGTCTTGAATGTATAGGTTGTTTGCATATGACGTCACGAACTACAGATGGAGGGCAGAAAGTGATTTTCTACATAGGAAGCGCTACCACAAACTTTCGAAATGCCTATGTTTGGCGTCATTAACTGAGAAACCACAAGGAGTTTTTATTGAGTACCAAAAATTGTTGTTCATGAGGGGGGGGGATGCAAGAAATTGACCGAAAATGACAGGACTGTGCTGCGTGCTGCAGGTTAGCTGCTAGCATTTGGCTACCCAGCCTGGTTGGATGGACTCCGTCGATCTTAAAATGGGGAGACGATCCCAAAACAGATTAAAATTGTCAATAAAACCAATATTGTGAGCTTTTCAGGCGGTTATGAGCCACATGTGCAGGCTGAGGATTCTGCTGAAATGCCCCGCTTTACGGGCCAGTATCGAAATGGGACTATTGTATTTTTAAATCACGTCAGGACACAGCGCTGTCGCTCGACACAACCTCTCCGTGGCATTCTTTATTTAGACTGACACAGCATCAAAGGCAGACCCGATCAAACAACCCAGAGCCCGCAGGCATCACCAATCGATCCCAGCACAATAGAACAGCACCAAATCAAATGCAGCACTGTTGATGTGTGCATACATAACATTCCCCCCCCCCCCCCGGCAGGATTTCAAACATGAAAGGTTGACACAAAGTCCTCTAGGTGGCCAGGGCGTAAACGTGTGCGAACAGGTCGCGGGGCGGCCTGAGGCTGGGCAGGACGAGGTGGGGAGGGAGATGGCAGGGGAAGCTGAGGCCCAGAAATGTCTGGGGCCCGTGTAGGAGCTGCATTTCGAGTTTCTGCGTCTCGCCATGCTGAGGGAATGGCTATGGTTGTGTCACCAGCTGTGTGTGGCGGAGCTGACACCTTCCGTAGACGACTGGAGTGCCACCGAGTGCCATCGCTGAGGAGGTAAGTGGCTGGGCCCAGCTGACGGGTGACTTGGAGAGGAGAGGACCAGTATGAAGCCATTTTATTGTCCCTGTGGGGCCTGCGGACCCTGACCCAGTCTGACACATTGATGTCTGGCACCCTGGTTCATTTTGACTGGTCAAACCGTTGCTTCATCCGCGTCTGCTGACGAGTGACTGAGGCTCTGACCCCAGAGGGAGGTGCCTGAGGTGTGGAGGGGCGGAGCCTGTCAAGGGGCATGCACAGTTCCCGGCCTAGCATGAGAGAGGCTGGGGAGACGCCTGTGGTCGAGTGCTGTGTGGCCCGATAGTGCAGCAGAGTGTGACGGATGGCCTGCGTGAAAGAGCACCCTTGGGCCATGTGTGCTCTGAGGCCGTTCTTCAGTGACTGGTGAAAACGTTCAACGCCGCCATTGGCCTGGGGGTGGTAGTACGCAGTGCGTATATGACGGATGCCCTTGCTTTCGAGATAAGCAGTGAACTCAGCAGAGACCAGCTGAGGGCCGTTGTCAGTGGTGATGGCCTTTGGGAGGCCCCAGCGAGAGAAAAGAGAGTCCAGGAAGTCGATGATGATCTGTGAGGTCACAGTGCCGGAAGTGGTGAGTTCAGGCCATTTTGAGTGTAGATCGTAGGCGACCACCATGAAGCGTTGGTGGTGGGGAACTCCATGGATCTCACCACAAATGTCCAACTGCAGGTGTTCCCAGGGCTGAGAGGGCCAGGCGAGAGGTTGCAGGGGTGGGGGAGCCTGGTGGCCAGTCTTGCCACTCACAAGGCAGGAAGAACAGTCCTTCACCAGAGCCTCAATATCTCTGTCTATCCCCGGCCACCACACCAGGTCTCGGCAGCGCTGTTTCAGTTTCACAATGCCCAGGTGGCCTTCATGCGCCGTATTCAAAACACGTGCACAGAGAGCAGCTGGTACCACTGTGCAAAACCCACGTGCCACGCAGGTGTCGTTCCAGCAGGAGAGCTCCTGTCTGACTCAGGCGAACGCAGCCAGCTCCTCTGGGACCTTGTGAGGCCAGCCGTTCTGGATGTAGGTGCGGAGCTGGGAGAGGACAGGGTCCTGTTCGGAGGCTGCCCTCAGCTCCTGCAGAGAGACAGTGGCCTGGAGGGGTGTGTGTAGCATTTGGACAATGTCCTTTTCCACACAGTCAGTGTCCGTCTGTGGAGCTGGGGTGGAGACAGAGCGAGAGAGCAGGTCGGCGACAACATTGTCTCTGCCTGGGGTGAACTGCAGGCTGAAGTTGTACTGGCGGAGGCGGTCAGACCAGCGGTGCAGCCTCAGGGGTTTGTGGCCTGTCCCAGATGTGGACAGCAGCGCTGTCAGGGCCTGGTGATCTGTCCTGAGGGTGAAGGAGCGGCCATAGAGGTAGAGGTGCCACCTTTCACAAGCCCAGATACAGGCTAACGCCTCACGCTCACCCACGGAGTACCGCTGCTCGGTCAGGTTGAGGGCACGGGAGGCGAAGGCAATGGGCTTCTCCACACCGTTCTGGGTTTGAGACAGCACGGCCCCTATCGCTGTGGCTGATGCGTCACAGGTCACAAAGGTGGAGCTGGAGATGTCGAAGTGAGCCAACACTGGTGGTGAAGTCAGTTGAGTCTTGAGATCACGCACAGCGTCACTGCATGCCTTTGACCACACCCATGGCTCATCCTTACGCAGCAGCTGGCGCAGGGGGGCTGTGGTCGCAGAGTACTGGGGAAGAAACCTCAGGTAGTAACTTGTCATACCCAGGAAGGAGGCGACCTGGGCGGCCGAGCTGGGCTCAGGGATGGCCTGAATGGCGTCCACGTTGGATTGTAGTGGAGTTACACCGCTCGCTGACAGCCGGAACCCCACGAAGTCGATGGCTGGCACAGAGAGGACACATTTCTCAGCATTGAGAGTTAGCTTGTGCTTGGACAGGGCTGCGAAGACCATGTTAAGGCGCTTGTTGTGGATTTCACTGGTGGGCCCGTGTACCACTATATCGTCCAGATAAATGGCCACACCCAGTATGCCAGCCAGCACGGAGACCATGATTTTCTGGAAGCAGCTAGGGGCGGAGCTGAGACCGAAAGGCATCCTGGTGTAGCGAAACACTCCTGCATGTGTCACAAAGGCTGTGAGGTTTCGGCTGCTGGGGTGGAGGGGCACCTGTAAGTACCCCTGTCTGAGGTCGAGCTTGGAGAACACCTCAGAGCCATAGAACTGAGCAGTGAGTTCTTCTGAGGTGGGCAGTGGATACTTATCAGGGACCACTGCCTTATTTACTGCACGTAGATCGACGCAGACACGCAGGCCCCCCGACTTCTTCTTAGCCACCACGAGGTTTGAGACCCAAGGTGACGCGTCCACCGGTTCAATGATGCCAGCTTCCAGCAGTTGTTGCAGCTCGGCGGAGACCCCATCACGGAGAGCCAACGGGATGCGGCGCAGTGGTTGGATGACAGATTTCACAGCAGGGTTGAGGAGAGGTTGATGGGTGAAGGCGGAGAGGCAGCCCAGCCCCATAAACAGCGATGGCCACTTCTGCTGCCAAGGTGTGGCGACAGTCAGGATTGCTGCCCCCCTTGTGTCTAAGAGGGAGAACCCCAGAGCGGAGAACAGGTCCAGGCCCATCAGGTTGGCCCCACGGCGTGCCACATGAAAAACTGCATTGGGCACCAGCTTGGTTCCATAGCGGACAGTCACTTGGAGAGAGCCAACCAGATCGATTTTGGAGTCACCATACCCACAGAGGACAGCTGAGGGTGCGGACAGTGGCCGTGAACCGAAAAATTGACTGTAGGTATCAACATTCAGGAGAGACACAATT
The DNA here is from genome assembly GCF_029633865.1 of Lampris incognitus. Lineage (NCBI taxonomy): Eukaryota > Metazoa > Chordata > Actinopteri > Lampriformes > Lampridae > Lampris > Lampris incognitus. Next base: position 16,503,408 of record NC_079220.1, on the reverse strand, counting down.
GCACCGGTGTCCAACAGCAGGGGGATGCACACATCATTAATGTTGACTGTGCATGATTTGAATGACACTGGCCCAGAGCTCACCTTGTGAATGACGGCGTTTGAAGACTGGGGGGTGTGGCCCTCTGACCCAGCCGGGGAAGATCGACAGACGTTGGCAAAGTGATTGTGCTTACCGGGCAGGACAGTTCTGAGCCCTTGAAACATGAGACCGAGACCCACAGTTACCACAGGACTGTTGAGGGCGGGGCCGAGAACGCCGTCGTTGCAGTTGCAAGACGTCCCCAGTGGAGTCGGCGCCCGCCTCGCTCTGGTTGGGTTGCGTCCCGAGGGGCAGCCGTGAGTAGAGGGAGGAGTCGTTGGCAGCTTGACTGGAGGTGGCCACTTGCTGTGTATTTAGCATAGCAGCACACTCAGCTGCTCTCTCAACCTGTAGTGCGATGGTAATTGCTCTGGACAGCAGCAGATCGTCTTTTTCCAGCAGGAGAGTCTCACGCACCTTTGCGCTGTTGGTGTGTTCGATTAGCTGGTCGCGAACCATCTCGTCCTGAAGCGCGCCAAACTTGCATGAGCTAGCTAGCCCTCGCAAATTAGCTACGTACTGCCGCACAGACTCACCAGGCAGTTGGTGTCGCTGACGGAATATAAATCGCCGAAGGAGGGCACTCTGTGGAGCAGTGAAATCGGTGCTCATAAGTCCCACAGCTTCGGCAAAGCTTGTGACGTTCCCCAGAGACCCGAGCACACGATGACCCTCTGCTCCCAAGCAGTGTAGCAACAGAGCCGTCTTCCTAGCCTGGCTCACGTCGTCGAGCCCTGAGGCGATGATGTAATTTTCAAAACTATGTAGCCAGCGAGTCCATGGTACCGGAGGCTCGCCAGGTAATGCCAGGAAGGGGGCAGGTGGTGGGAGGGAGATATCAGCCATCCTCGTCGCCAATATTGTATTTTTAAATCACGTCAGGACACAGCGCTGTCGCTCGACACAACCTCTCCGTGGCATTCTTTATTTAGACTGACACAGCATCAAAGGCAGACCCGATCAAACAACCCAGAGCCCGCAGGCATCACCAATCGATCCCAGCACAATAGAACAGCACCAAATCAAATGCAGCACTGTCGATGTGTGCATACATAACAGGGACCTGTGATAAAAACAGACTTTCTGCAAGTACTTAAAAAGCTGAAAAGGTAAATGAAATCCTTTTTGGTCAAGTCAGACTGCTGATGAGCTGCATTGTTTGTCCCCACATGAACGATCAGCCGATTGGCCTAGGACGGGTAGTGAGCGGATCAACCCCGAGAGTTTATTCAGGATATCAGGGACTGTGGCTCCAGCAGAGCAGCGGTACTGTCAGCAGGCGCCATTTTCTCAGAAGGGCCCTGATCAAGAGGTGTCGGAGCCGCAGGAACATCAGCTGGGTGGACCGGCGTGTCGTCAGACTGGGTCGCATAGCAGTTGGAGAGGCCTAGACTAGAACGACAAAGACGGTCATTATGACCGTTTTGGATTTTCAAAGTTTAATAAATTTGTGTGTGTGTGTGTGTGGGGGGGGGGGGATACAGACCTGCCTCTTCCTGAATTCTCATAAAACTGCATATATTTGCATAAAAACCAGTTTTAGATCAATTGTCCAAAAAAAATTGTTTCGATAAGATCTACCTAAAATGACCATGATGACTGCTTGTGATCGTGCGCGTCATGTCACTATTTATGACGTGTTTTGGTCGCATCATTTTCTTCGCGAAGTTCATTGCTCTGTCCTAGAAAGAAAAAAAACTAGCGTTCTCCAGTGCAGACTAAGAGTCTTAAATTTGATTTTTGATTATTTCCAACATGTCTGTGTACAGACGCTGTTTCAGACGCACCACGACTACCACCGAGGCGTTGCAGTATTTACAGGCGTTAGACACCGGCCATTTTAAATTGTTTGAAAAATAGTATCAAAGTTGTTAAAATGTTAATTTTGGTGTCATTTAGTTTCTTAATAGACATACTAACATATGTAATGCATTAATATCTCAGCTGGGTATTTATCTTGACAGAACATAGAGTTTAAAAATCGTGGCTGTTGTTCTAGTAGTTTTTAAGTTCCAGTCGTGGTTTGGGACTGTTTCTGTTGTGACTTCTCTTATGTACACTATTGTAGTGTTACTATTCGTGGGTTACTAACTTAATCACTAATATATATAAGTACACGGAGACGAGGATGCGGCACAAGCCTGATCTTTACTGACGGAGACATCACACACTACTAGGCTCGACCAGTGTATTACAGAACTCAGTAGTGGTGACAGGCCAACACAATCGAGCACCGAGTGCTCGATCCAATACACCACATCCCTCTTTTCCAACTGAGATGTGGCCTACTCATCAGTTGCTTCAACAGTAGACCCTTTACCGAACCATTAACACTATGGCATTAACACTGAACAAGTCTTTTCTACTTGCATACTTCAATGATTAATACAGCATTTTTTTAAATGAAAGATGACTCTCATTAAACAACATAAACCATTTCCTTTTCACATTCTGGTGGTTAGCATGTAAACATTTTGAACATTCAGCAATCTTGCAACATTTCAGGTTAAACACACCTTGTACTCTTTGTTTCACCTTCTTTTTTTCTTTTTCTTTTTTCTTAATAAACACTTGAATGATCACACAAAAGAACCCTGAGGTTAGTCATTGTATCTGGCAGGGCGCCTAACTGCTCTGCCGCACTTTGTGTAGCATGTGGGTGTACTGCCTGTAGTCACCGGAGGAGGGTCGTGTGGTGGCAGGTCATGTGGTGGTGAGTCGACTGGCACAGGCGCTTGTGAGGGTGAGGGTTGTACCTCTGAGTCAAAATGTTCCTCCCTGTCCGTGTCTCTGAATAGGCTCGGATGTATCTTCCTCAGATGTCGCCTGTTCCTTCTTTGCATCCTCCCAGCCGGTGTCTGCACAGTGTAGGACCGTGGTTCATCTCGCTGTCGGATGACAACGGCAGGCTCCCAGCCGCGCCGTGTTTGCATGTGTACGGTGTCTCCTGGGGTCAACACTGGCAGGGGCTTTGCACACTGGTCGTAACGTTGTTTTTGGCGGAACTGCAGGTTCTGGATCTTGCTGTGAATGTGCTGTGGGACTGATTGTGTCAGCACAGCACTGGAGCACGGAAGTGTGCTTCGTAGAACTCTCCCCATCAACATTTGTGCAGGTGATACGTCCAGTCCTGTCACCGGTGTGTTCCTCAGTGACAGCAGCACCAGATGTGGGTCAGTGCCGGTCTGCATTGCCTTCTTCAGCGCATGTTTCACTGTCTGTATGGCTCTCTCAGCCATGCCATTTGAAGAGGGAAAACCTGGGCTGGAGTGTGTGAGCTTGAACTCCCATGAAGCTGCAAATGACTTCATCTCATAGCTGGCAAATGGGACATGGTCACTCACTATCTCCCTAGGAATCCCGTGTCTGGCAAACACAGACTTCATCTTCTGGATTACTGTGTATGCTGTTTTGTCAGATATGTTGAGCACTTCAGGATATTTGGTTAGGTAATCAACTAACAACAGGTATGACTGACCGTGTAGCTCGAAGATGTCAGCTCCGACTTTCATCCATGGCAGTTCTGGGACCTGATGCGGCATAAGTGGCTCAGCCTGCTGTTTGGGCTGTAGCTGCTGGCATTGCACGCACTTTTCCACCATTGCCTCTATATCTCGTGCCATGCCAGGCCAGTAGAGAGACTTTCTTGCTCTGGCTTTTGTGCGCTGCACTCCTTGGTGTGCAAGATGCAGCTTCTCCAAAATCGTGCTCCTGAAGCTCTGGGGTATGATGATTTTGTCTCCGACCAAGACAATGTCATCTTCCATGCTTATAATGTCCTTTACTGCCCAGTAGGCGTGTAGTTTTCTGTCCAAACTTTTCTTTTTCATGGGCCAGCCTTTCTTGTGTTTCTCACACACAGCTTGCAGCATGCTATCTGCTGCCGTTGCTTTCTTTAATTGGCTGAGTGTTTCCTCACTCAAGGCATCTGTGGCATCCAAGGCATACACAACTCTCTCATCACAAGGGTTTTCATCAATATGGTCACCTTCTCTGCTAGCTGTAGCGCGTGAGAGTGTGTCGGCAATGTACATGTGCTTGCCTGGTGTGTATGTCACACTCAGATCATACCTCTGCAGTTGTAAAAGCATACCTTGCAGCCGCGCAGGTGCTTTGCTCAGCGGCTTGCGCATGATGACCTCCAGAGGCTTATGATCGTACTGGACAGTTACTGGTCTGCCGTAGACATACTGGTGGAATCTCTTAGCGGCAAACACTATAGCGAGCAACTCTTTCTCTATCTGTGCGTACCTCTTTTCTGTGTCGGTGAGCGCTCGTGAGGCATAGCACACTGGGCGGTCGTCCTGCATCAGACAGGCTCCCAGTCCATCCTTTGAGGAGTCTGCTTGTAGAGTGAGAGGCTGCTTGTGATCGTAGTATCTCAGCACAGGGGCTTGTGTGAGGATGGTCTTTAGTGCCTTTAGCGCTGAGCTGTGGTGCAGGCACCATTGCCACGCTACATCCTTCTTGAACAGCTGTCTGAAGGGTGCCGTGAGTGAGGCTTCGTTTGGTATGTATTGCGCTAGGAATTTTGTCATTCCCAGCAGACGTTGGAGACTTTGTTTGTCTTCCGGGGTTGGCATATCGACAATCACTTTGATCTTTGTGTCGTCAGCTCTCTGTCCTGCTGCCGTGATGACGTGTCCCATGTACTTTACAGTATCAACTTTAAACTGGATCTTGTCCCTGTTAAATTTCACATGTGCGGTCTTGGCTCTCTCCATTACTGTCTGCAGGATTTCATCGTGTTCCCGCTCTGATGACGCTGCGATGATCATGTCGTCTGCTATAATGTACACACCTGGGATATCGCCGAAGGTCTCACAGTTCTTTTGTTGAAACACTTCGCTGGCCGATTTGATCCCGAATGGGAGTCTGAGGAAGCGGAACCGGCCCCACGGCGTGTTAAAGGTGCATAGCTTAGACGACGGCTCATCTAGCTTGATCTGCCAGTATCCATCCTTTTCATCTAGGATGGAGAAGATGGATTTTCCTGTTAGCCTGCTGCGCACGTCTTCCGGTGTAGGAATGGAGTAGTGTTGACGCTTGACTGCCTCATTCAGGTTGCAAGGATCCAAACATACCCTTAGCGCACCATTTTTTTTCTTTGTGACAACAAGACTTCACCCATTCTGTAGGTTCATTGACAGGAGTTATGACTTTCCTGCTCTGCAAGTCTGTGAGTGTCTCTCTTAGTGAGTCCATGATGGAGAGTGGTACGTTCCTGCACGCGTGAATCACAGGCGTGACGCTGGGGTCAATGTGTATGTGATGAACTCCAGGAAATTCGCCTAATCCTGTGAAGACCTCCGCATACCTCTGCAGCAGCTCCTCTTTGGTGGCCGGAGGTTTTGCTGGTTGTGGGGACTCCACTGCAAGCGCCTCGACTCTTCTCACCAGCTGCAGCTCTTCACACGCATCTCCACCCAGGATTGGCTTGTCAGCTCGGCTAGACACATGGAAGTCCAATATAGCCGTATGCTTAGATGTGCGGCAATCTAGAGATGCAACACCATCCGAGGGTAGTCGTGCACCACCAAAAGCAATCAGCACAGTCTTTGTGGGCCGTAACTGAACGGGACCTGGTAGCTGCCGGAATACGCACATAGGAAGCACATTTGCATCGGCGCCTGTGTCCAACTTGAAGTTAATTGCTACGCCTCTGACCGTGGCTGTTTCACGCCATACAGTGCCTTTAGCTTGGTGGGCTGCTTTGTTTTTGTATTTTCCAATCATGCCTATATATAAGGAATCAATTTCACTTTCTAGATTATGCACTGTCTTTGTCTTGTAATTGCCGCTTTTTTCAGTGCTTGATTTACACACCTTGGAAAAATGATTGTTCTTACCACATTTGTGGCACACTGCACCATAAGCTGGGCATTGACGGGGCTCATCTTTATTTCCACACTTGTGGCAGAGAGTTGTTGCTACATGCCTCTTGCTGCTCGTTTTGTTCTTGTTCCAGCTGCCCGCGCGCGTTTGCCCTGTTGCTTTCTTCAATGCCTCCACTGAGGCGTCTTGGACAACATGTGACGTCTGCATCGCTTGTATTTGTGACTTAGCGAGCTCGGCTGATCTACATATCTCTACGGCCCTGCGCAAAGTAAGCTCATTATCACGTAACAGTCTTTCTTTCAAACGGGCATCATTTATGCTGAACACTAATTTATCCCTTATCATGTCATCTTCATGTCTGCCAAACTCACAGTCTTTGCTCTTCTGGCGCAGCTCTGTGATGAATCTGTCCACCGATATTCCTGCTGACATCGTGTGCGACCAGAATTGATGGCGTTCGAACACGACGTTCTTCCGAGGGCTGCAGTAGTCCTTGAAGGCTTTCAGAACGTCCTCCATAGATTCGTCGTCTCCTTCTGGGATGACGGTGAGTGTGTTATACACTTCTAGCGCCTCCTCGCCGATGGTGTGAAGCAGAATGGCTATTTTAACCGTCTCTTCCTTATCCAACGCACCTGAAGCGGTCATGTACAGCTGGAAACGCTGCTCCCATCTTCTCCAGTTTTCTGCGACATTCCCGGTAAGTATCAGCGGTGGGGGCGGCTTGAACTGTTCCATATTTGTGCTCAGGCTAGCACGTGTTAGCTAGCTGCCTCAGCTACCAGCGAACTCGTTGAAGTACCGCCCTCGAATTATACCGTAACTCCGTCTTCTGACACCATGTTGTGACTTCTCTTATGTACACTATTGTAGTGTTACTATTCGTGGGTTACTAACTTAATCACTAATATATATAAGTACACGGAGACGAGGATGCGGCACAAGTCTGATCTTTACTGACGGAGACGTCACACACTACTAGGCTCGACCAGTGTATTACAGAACTCAGTAGTGGTGACAGTCCAACACAATCGAGCACCGAGTGCTCGATCCAATACACCACAGTTTCAATATTTATTTTCAGTTCTTTTTTTACATTTCATGTTTTACAGGCCTTGTTACGGTTTTAGATTAGCAATATGTGTTTTCTGTTTTGTTTTTCAGGTAATATTTTCCCTTTTTCAATTTTGCTATTCAAGTTCGGCCATATGTTAAGTTTAAATTGTTTAACAATAGTATTATAGTTGTTAAAATAGGAATTTTGGTGTCCGTCGTTTCCTAACAGACATAGCCTGTTAACATACGCAATGCATTGATATCTCAATTAGATATTTATCTTGACAGAATATAGAGTATAAAAACCGGTGGTCATTTTGACTGCCCATGGTGGTTTTAGGTAGGTGTGAAATCCAGGCCGTTCTAGTGCTAGAGGCGACTGCGGACCACCATTTCGGCCTAGGACGAGTGATGGTTAGGTGTTGAGCAGAAGTAAAGCCGTGGACAACTGGAGGGGTCCTTATGAAGTTCATCAGAAAGCCGTTGAACATCCTCCTCACGGTCAGCGATCTTTCTATTTGCTTTCTTTAGTAGCACATAGTCCTCACAGGGCAAAGTTGGCATAATTGTTTGGTTAGCTTAGCCACAAGCTAGAAACAAGCCACAGAATCGGAAGGCTCCAGTGCTATCAAGTCAGTGCAGGAGCCGATCGAATGAAATCCACCAAGTGGTTGTTAACTTGTTAGTTATTAAAGTTAAAAGTTAAAGATAAAAAGTTAAAAAGCAAGCAGAGCAACAGACAAAGTCAGCTGGGAACCGATCATGTGAAGGAAAGATCACGATGACCCGGGAAGAATATCAAACTAACAAATTAAGAACAAAGAATACATTAATGAGTCTATTAATGTAGTGGAAAATAAGAGTATGTAACACAAGACGAATAGAACGTGCATATTTTATAACTGTATGCGAGAGCGTGAGTCAGCTATGTATTTATTTGCAGTAATTTCAGCCCGCGTTGGACTGACTCAACAGTTTATCAGGTCATTACGGTGTGGTATAACAGAGAGAGAGAGAGAGAGAGGGATAGAGAGAGAGAGAGAGAGAGAGAGAGAGAGAGAGAGAGAGCGAAAGAGAAGAGAGATTAAATGAGTATGCAGGGATTCTCAATGTCTGCCCACAAAACACACATCCATGACAGTCTGAACTGTATCCCGTGCAATCCTGAGTTTAAGAGTGGGCTATGATTCTAGTCTGCTGGGATCTGTTTTGACATGTCCACACACACACGCACGCACACACACGCACACACACACACACACACACACACACACACACACACACACACACACACACACACACACACACACACACACTAGAAGCTCCTAACACCAGTAGGAAATAAAATATTTCCACCAACCGATTTTAAAGGGGGCAGAAGGGGCGTATGTTCAGAAAGGGTAATGAAAGGAAAAAAGGGGTGTACTGGACTCGAATGCTTCCAGTGAGTAATGCCAATGTCCTGCCACACTGGCGCTAAGCGTTCCGGTAAAAGTGGTGGGTACAAAAGGGAACAGAGTGTTTCCCGAATGCAGCACACGCCAGGAAAAAATGCACTCACGGCCGCTACTGTGAGAGATGACTGACAGCCTCCCCTACGCCAATAACATGTGTCCAGGAAAGCAAACCAAAGTGGGCGTCCATTTCCCCCCCCCTGTCCATACTAACCTCGGGCAGTTAAGCATTTTGCAAGGCTGGCAACATGTTCGATTGGAGCTCCTGACAGAAACTGAAATGTGAGGTGATGGCCGAGTCGACATTAAAATGTTAAGTAGGTGATTTTAACCCAGCTTCATTTCAAAATGTGTGGTCTTACGTATATGGGTTAAACACACACACACACACACACATACACACACACAGCAAATTATTTCACACACTACTCTTCCAAAACATCACAGACCTCCCCCACAAATAAGTGAGCTTTAACCCTTTGAGTTTCCATTTTTTCCAACCATTTCAGCCTGCAAATAAATGAGCAGATTCTGTTGCAAACATTAATAATCTTCCTGTGGAAATCCACCCTTTCACGCTGTATTGCCATCATCTGTTCTGGGTTTTGTTTTTTGTTTTTTTGCAGGAGTCACCAGCTCGCTCGCTTGTTAAATGACACACCTTACCAAACCACCCACCTATTCACCGCTATCCTGGTGATGGGCAAGGAGAGCAAAAGTGTGAAGAGGCAGTTTTTTTTTTAATTTTAGGCTGTAGATAGTTTGATATTTATAGCACAGGTAGTAAACTTTATCCCATGTGTCTCTACATGAGGGCAGGGCAGCCAAATAAAGCAGCATTCTTGCAACAGTCTGGACCCAGTGAGCCTGACTGAGTGAAGGCCAACTGGTTCCCAGGGGAAGCCTCTGGAGTGAGTGTTGAGTGTGTGTCTGCAAAGTACGTGTGAAACATGTTCCAGTTTCTGTGTGTCTACATGCGGGCACGTATGAACCAAGGCATGGGTAACCACACACCACAGTACGTGACAGCGAGTCCGACGACCTCCTGGGTGAATGATGCCATATAATTAATGTGGTGAACCGAGTGAGCAGGAATAGAGGTGGTTGCTGCCATCCCTCTCCATAAACAAATATGACAAACACCGACTACATTTATATTTACGATATCGACTCACTCTGGATGAAACTCAGCCTGTCAGCTGAACTGATACCAAGACAATTTAAGATTTAACTTGTTTTGTTTAGCCACTACTTCTCTGACAGCGTATCAAAATTAAGCCATTATTTTCTGTTAAAAATGTTATTTTCCAGCATAGTTAACATTCACTGAAATCAAGGAGCTCCGCTTGCCCTTAAACAAATCACTTTTTGGTCCAGCCTACTTTCACACTTGGCCAGTGTTCAGACTGATAGCTCAAATCTGATTTCTGGCATGCCCAAGATAGGACTCCAATTGTTTTTGTGAGGTCTGGACAGAAAAAACAAACAAAACAAAACAAAAGAACAACAAAAAACCCCGCATGAAATGTGGTTCAAATCAAATTTCTAGATATAGTGGATGCAAAAAGTCTATGCACCCCTGTAAAAAATGGCAGCTTTTTGTAATGTAAAAAAAATGAAACCAAGATAAATCATGTCAGAACTTTTCCCACTTTTTTTTTTCTAATTGCAACCTATAAAGTGAAAAACAATCAAACATTTTAGGGGAAAGAAAAAAATAAAAATCTTCCAACAACTTGGTTGCAGAAGTGTGCACACCCTTTTATAATTGGGGATGTGGCTGTGTTCAGAATTAACCAGTCATTTTCAAACGCATGTTAAATAGCCGTTAGTATACACTGGCCATCAATTAAAGTGACTGTGATTAACCCCAAATAAAATTCAGCTGTTCCAGTAGGATTTTCCTGACTTCTTCTTGGTCACATCCAAATGCAAAAGCCATGGTCCACAAAGAGCTTACAAAGCATTAACAGGCACTCATTTTTGAAAGGTATTGGCAAGAAGAGGCAAGACAAATTTATTTGTGTAGCACATTTCAGCAACAAGGCAATTCAAAGTGCTTTACATAAAAGGCATTAAAACAAAATCTAAAAGCAACACAAGGCAATAAAAAGACATTTAAAATCAAAGGGAGTAAAAGTTATAGTGCAAGATGATAAAGCTTCAAATTTGATTTAATAAAAGGAAGCAGTAAACAGGAAAGTCTTCAGCCTAGATTTAAAAGAACTGACAGTTGCAGGAGACCTGTAATTTTCTGGGAGCTTGTTCCATATATGTCGTACACAAAAACTGAAAACTGCCTCTCCATGTTTGGTTTTGACTTTTGGGACAGAAAACAGACCTGTCCCAGATGAGTCTTGATGGTTCATAGTGTAGCAGAAGATCAGAAATGCGTTTTGGCCATAAACCATTCAGTGCTTTATAAACCAAGAGCAGTATTTTAAAATCAATTCTTTGACGGAGAGGAAGCCTCAGTGACCTCAGAACTGGAGTGGTGTGATCCGCTTTTTTTTTGGACTTAGTAAACTCAGGCAGCTGTGTTCTGAATCAGCTGCAGCTGTTTGATAGATTTTTTTTAGAGAGAGACCTGTAAAGACACCGTTACAATGGTCGAATTGACTGAAGATAAATGCATGGACAAGTTTTCCCAAATCCTGCTGAGACATAAATCCTTTCATTCTTGATATATTCTTCAAGTGATAGTCGGCTAACTTTGTAATTATCTTAATGTAGCTGTCGAAATTCAGGTCTGAGTCCATGACTATACCAAGATTTCTGGCTTGGTTTGTGGTTTTTAACATCGCTGATTGTAACTGAGCACCTACTTTTTATAGTCATCCTTTGACTCCAAAGACAATTACTTCAGTTTTATCTTAAAATTCTGAGACATCCAACCATTGATTTGTTCAACACACTTACTCAGCACTTGTATGGGATTATAGTCCCCTGGTGACATGGTTATGTAAATCTGTGTGTCATCTGCATAATTATGGTAACATTGTTGTTTTCCATAATCTAAAGTACTGGGGCCCTGTGATGGTCTGGTGGCCTCTCCAGGGTGTCTCCCCGGATCAGCAGAGGGGATGGGGCAGTGACCAGGATGAAAAAAAAAAAGACTTCCCAAGGCATTAGATATACCATGGAACACATGCATTAGATACCATGGAACACAGTAATGACTGTCAACAAGTGGAGAAAATATGGCAAAACAGTGACATTACCAAGAACAGGATGTCCCCCCCAAAATTGATCAGAAGTGATGGAGAAAACTGGTCAGGAAGGCTGCCAAGAGGCCTACGACAACATTAAAGTAGCTGCAGGAATTTATGGCAAGTACTGGTTGCTCCCTACATGTGATAATCTCCGGTATTCTTCATATGTCTGGGCCATGGGTTTGGGTGGCAAAATGGAAGTTTTTTCCACAAAAAAAAAAAAAAAAAAAAACCAGCCCAGCTAAATTTTGCCAAAAGATGCAGTCTCCCAAAACCATTTAGGAAAATGAGTTGTGGTCTGATGACAGTAAGATTGAAGTTTTGGCCATAATTCCAAAAGGTCGATAGGTGCACATCAACAGAAGAACACCATACCCATGGCGAAGCATGGTGTTGGCAGCATCATAATAATAATAAATCAATCTTATATAGCGCTTTTCAAGTACTCAAAGTCACTTTACAATAAATGGAGTGAAACAAGACGACAGATGAACATAACACAGACATACAGGGGTGGAAGGGAAGGGGGGCTACGAGATGCTTTGGGGCTGCTTTTCTTCAGCCAGAACAGCTCAATAAACCAGTTGATTTTGACACAAAACCTTCAGGCATCTACTAGAAAGCTGAAGATGAATTTCACCTTTCACCACAGCAATGAACGAAAGCATACATCCAAATCACCAAAAGAATGGCTGCACCAAAAGAAGATCAATGTTTTGGAATGGCCCAGCCAGAGCCCAGACCTGAATCCAATTGAAAATCTGTGGGGTGACTTGAAGAGGGCTGTGCACAGGGGATGCCCTCGCAATTTTGACAGATCTAGAACATTTTTGCAAGGAAGAGGGAAAAATATTGTCAAGTCAACATGTGCCAAGCTGATGTGTCAAGCAACCTGGAGTTGTGCTTCTCAGTCAGTGGTTCTGAGAAGATATTCTATAAAACTTGGGAACTCTTTATAACATATTTCCATAACACCCAAATGACATGACATGCATTTTACCTCTGCCCTTGACATAGAAATAACACCCGACTCCATGGAAATAGCTTCAGCTTTACTTTTTATTTATTTTTGCCAAATATTGTGCCTTAAAACAACTCTGGACAATCAAAGGGGAGTGGGGCATGCAAGGGAAGGGGTGTTTTATTTTATCACTATCATCAATTTTTATATAATTATCAATGTGGAACACATGTGCCCAACCCTGATAATTTCTTTTGTTAATAAAAAGATTTTGAAAAGAAAGATGTGCCTAGCTGATCAAGTCTTACCTGAAAAGACTGATTGCTGTAATAAAATCAAAACGTGCTTCAACAAAGTATTAGTTTAAGGGTGTGCACTCTAATGCAACCCGGCTATTCTAAGTTTTCTTTTTTTCCCTAAAATATTTCTGAATGTTTTTCACTTGAATTTTATAGGTTGCAATTTCAAAACAAAACAAAAAAAAGTAAAAGTTCTGACATGGTTTAATTTTTTTTACGCCACAAAAACCTGCCTTTTTAACAAGGATGTCTAGACTTTTTATATCCACTGTACATGTCTCAGTCTGGCCCCTCAAATCGGATTTCAAAGTGTCCTTTATGTCACTTGCAATGCTTATGGTGCCACACCTCTCACTGCAAGATGATGCAAAACACAAAACATCGCTGTGTACAGAATCAGAAACACTGTCATTTCATGCACTTGCACACATGAAATGAAACATCGTTCTCCCCAGCCCACAGCAGTGCAACACAAAGACAAACACACGTATCCAAAAACTACAAGAACACATATAGCCAAACTAACACATATCTAAACTAAAAAAAGAAAACACAAAAATCACTGTCCAGGAGAACAAACGCCAACCAGGACGACTGTTGGAACTGCCCGTATGCATGGGCTAGCAGTTATCTTAGCCTGCCCCGCTTCCACGTTCTGTCAGATCGCCCTCGGTATTTCCTCTTTGGGCGCAGCTCCAGTAAGGGCCGTGGTCCTTGGGCTTACAGGATGCAGCAGGCCAAGCTCCCTCAGCCGATCCAATGCTAGCTCTCTTAGCCAGACACCTTCAACACACCTCCCTGCACTCCACACAACGACACTAAAAACACAGTCAAGGCTAGGCGAGGCCGCCGCCAGACCACCCTCGGTGTTATTGGAACTGCCGGTATGCATAGGCTAGCAGTTAGCGTAGCCTGCCCCGCTTCCGCGTCCTGTCAGACCACCCTCAGTGTTACATCAGCCTCCTATTTACCTATAGGCTTGGGAGGCTGAAGCCTAGGGCCTCAAAATCTAGGGGGCCTCCGGCAAGGTATATAATATTTTTGACACTGCCACAGGCCGTTCTTACACATGCTGTCATAATGCACTGTAGTCTCTGAACAACCCTTCAGTTATTTTCCTTACATTCCATTTCAGAATGATACTGTCTTAAGTCGATAACTAGACACTAGCATTGATTTCTGTATTGATTTTGTCCTTCCAGGAAAGCAGTGAAATAGATAAGTTGAAAACACAGCTGTGCATGTATCTGCAGAGGACGTTGCCATTTTCATCAGTCAGGTTAGTAATAAAACTATGCTGATTTATAGCGCCTTTGTTAACGACAGGAAAAAGCATACTTGTTTTTAAAACGGTTTTTGGAAGCAGATTTGATTCAGATTTTGCAATGTAATTGTCAATACAGAATAATTCTTTAAGAAAAGTTGCCCAAATATTATACAGAAAAAAGTTATTTTTAAAAAAAATTTTCTTCTTCACTGAAGTGGATGAGTAAAAGATTTGCAAGTGGTGCTAGCAAGCTCAAGAGAAAGAGACTTGAAAATTATATGGTAAAGAAGTTGAGACCAATCACTGCTTTCTTGCATCAGCCACTGACAGAAGCAACAAGTGCCAGCAGTGAAGTAGATATTACATTGATACTCCTTCTTCTCCTTTCGGCTTGTTCCCTGTTTCCCAGGGGTCGCCACAGTGGAATCGACAGTTTCCATTGGTACCCTGTGAGGGCACAACACCGATGGCGGTCTTGTCAATCCGCATAATGATCTGGCAAAATTTTACGTCGGATGCCCTTCCTGACACAACCACTAACCCTATGGACGAGATATTACATTGATACTAACACAAGGAAATCAGTGCGGTGGAGCTATCCAGCCAACTACTAACATTTAACCAGAAGAAAACCTCCAAAAACAGAAACAACAAAACAGGACGTGGAACAGCAAGCTGATTATGAGGAAGCAGCCATGATGCCGGCTCAAAATGAAAACATAAAACTAATTCAAGAGTCACTTACTGGACAGGGAGAGGCTAAAGAGCCAGAAGAAAATCATGTGTGTAGTCAGAATTTTCAGCTCCCACCTGGTAAGATAGGCCAAGTCCAAGGTATTCCAGATGCAGATATAGATGATGCCAAACATAGATCTACTGTAACAGACGTTGGTTTGTGGACAAAATTATCATATGAGGAAGTATCCTATTGGGTAGAGAGGGGCCCCTCTCAAGTTCAGCATCGTTGTGGACCATTTTCTAATTCCAGGCGAGTGCACAAAAAACAGTCCAAGTTTTGCTCTTTTTTATTCAACAAAAGTCAATGGGGAAACACAAAGCCAAGAGTGGCTTGTGTATTCTCCCTCAAAAGGCCAGATTTATTGCTTTGTTTGTAAACTCTTTCCAAACCTTGCATCTTCTGTTACAGCTTTATAGCTTCTGAAGGGTTTGATGACTAGCAAAACCCCTATCTTATCCAAACTCATGAAAACTCAGAGACGCACAGGAATGCCATGTTGACCTATCTAACATGGAAGACAGGACAAACGCTAATGTCAAAGCTAGAGGAGCAAATAAAAGCAGAACAGCAGTACTGGCGGCATGTCATGGAGAGAATTATCACTGTAATATGCACATGCAGAATGAGGCTTACCATTCAGAGGAGACAATGAACAATTTGGCTCTCCAAATAACAGCAATTATCTTGGTCTTTTAGAATTAGTAGCAAAATGTGATCCATTTTTACTGGCTCATATCGATCGGTATGGAAATTCTGGATCAGGAAATCCCTCTTATTTGTCAAAAACTTCTGCCTACTCCTTTTCGAGCTGCCGAGATTTGAAACAAATGTTTGATGATGATATTGCTTGCTTGTTTTGTTTTTCTTCTCTTTTGTTTTCTTTTATTATACATTTTCATTTTATTTTTTTTAACGTTCGAAATAAACGGAATCTATCTATCCATCTAAAAAGAAACTATGTGAGGAAATGATTCCACTCGTGGCGAAAAAAATTAAGGATGCAATTCTGGCTCAGGAGAAATCATGGCTGACTTGGTGTTGAACTATCTCAGTACTGAGCTTGAAATTGACTTTAGAAAATGCCGAGGGCAGTCTTACTACAATGCTGCCAACATGGCTGGTAGGTACAATGGTATGCAGCAAAAAAAAATCATCAAAAAGAAACAAATGTTCAAGATTTATTCCATGCGCTGGTCACTCTTTAAATTTGGTGGGCCATTCAGCTGTTGATTGCTGCCTTGATGCAGTGAACTGTTTTGGCATTATCAATGAAATTTATACCTTCTTTTCATCTTCCACAAAGAGATGGGCAATTCTAAAATCCTTTTTGCAACCTCAGTCAAAAGTGCCTGAATATTTGTCAGACACTAGGTGGGAGGCACATACAAGAGCCACAGAAGCTATTTTGGATAGTTACAGTGATGCCCTCAGTCATTTGTACCCTGATGTCAATGGGAAGGGTGATACCAGGCTTCAAGCTAACAATCTTTTGTAGAAAATGGAAGAACTGAAATTTGTGTTTATGCTGCATTTTTAGACCCGTGTGCTAAGTCATTTTCACAAGGTCAGCAAAGCCATTCAGAAATCAGAACCGTTATTGAGTACTTGTGCAAGTTTGTACAGTTAATTTCAGGATTTTTTTAAAGAGAAATTAGAGAAGATTTTGATGAGCTTGAGCAACAAGCAAAAGCCACCTTGATGATTGTAGTTTTTTTTATTTCTTAATATGTATTTTAAAACTGACTGTTTAATGACAACATAAAGTAGGATCTAAAAGTGTCACATTGTCACTGTCAGGTAGTCATGATCATCTTATTAACGTTTCCCAGGCAATAAAATTTTAAGCTCAAGGTTTTTTTTCAAGAATATAACAATGAACTTACAATTTAATTTTCCTAAAAATTTCTGTTTATTCCACAAAATGTTTACAAAGTTCAGTTATTGCAACAGTTTTTTACCGTGTTAATAATGCAATTTTTTCTCATTATCCTCAGCTTTACTCAATTTTGTTGAAAACACTCTTCCATCTTCCTCTAGTCATGGGGGTGGGGGGGTGGGAGGGGCCTCAACAAGTGGAATAGCCTAGGGCCTCCCTTCATCTAAATCTGGCACTGAATAGAGGACTTCTGCACAGTGCATGAGGAGCGAACGAATCTACTCATATATTTTCGTAATGTGTGTGTGTGTGGTGTTAGTGTGTGTGTGTGTGTGTGTGTGTTAGTTAGTGTAGGCTTACGGCCATACCAGCCTGACAACGCCCGATCTCGTCCGATCTCGGAAGCTAAGCAGGGTCGGGCCTGGTTAGTACTTGGATGGGAGACCGCCTGGGAATACCAGGTGCTGTAAGCCTTTGTGTGTGTGTGATGCACAGGGCGTGTGTGATGCGTCAGTGCAGTAATACTGGGGTAGTAGTGCTTGTAGTTAGTGCATGCTGCTTCTGCTTGCTACTCTCTGCTCTCAGCTACTGCCGCCGGCTAGCCCTCTTTGTGGGGGTGAAAAGAGGAGCCGAGTGCGTAAGTCTCCCCTGCCGGTACATAGCCTCTCTACCGCCAAGACTCCTGCAGTGTCTCCTCGTGGCCACACACGGTAACTGGGTACCTTGCGGTCCCTGGCTAAACTGTAGGGGATCTCGGAGCTACAGTGGTCCCCAGAGGTCTAATGCGCAGGCCCATGTGAAGTGGATACGCCCTGGCATTGACCAACCACTGTCCCACTGCCTTGTGGGTAAGTGTAGGACGACAAAGGCTAGGGGAGCACACCCTGAGAGAAAAGCAATGTGCATGGCGGCGCACGATAGGCGGTCCTCTGACAGACTGGAGCTCCGGCAGCCTCCTGCAGCTGTGGAAGAGTGCTGGTCGTCTTGGGCCCCCCTTGCCACCAGATCCCACCCTCTCACAGTGAAGAAGTGCTGCTGGGACATGCGCACCCCCAGCGGCACTGTAAATAATCTCTTTGCGCAGGTATCCACCTCTGCCTCGGTGAGACCAGCAACCGGAATATGGATCAAAGTCTGGCGGCGATGGGGTGTCTGGTGACGGGAGCAGGTATGAATGCACTGGAAGCTCCTAATCAGACCCCTGCACGCCAGCGGCACAGGGCTATTCATGGTCGCCAGCAGCTGGGCTTGAGTGGCAGCTGCTCTCGGCAGACCCCTGTGTGTCTGAGCAGCCCTATTTAGGAGCCACACTGCTCACCCCAACTGGGGAGGGGCCTAGAAAAGGTGGCCTAAACATTGCCCACTCAAAACATCCTGGATAGGCTACCGCACCTATCGGGACATTCCACTCTGCGGTCAAAATAAAAAAAAGAAAATAATTCCCTTTAAACTGGCAACATGGAACATAAGAACTCTGCTGGACGTTAATGCCGAAAGACCTCAGCGAAGGACTGCACTAATTGCAGCGGAACTCAATCGCTACAATATTGACATTGCTGCACTCAGTGAAACCAGGTTCCTGGATGAAGGCTCCCTGAAGGAGGACACCTACACCTTCTTCTGGAAGGGATACCCTGCAGGAGGACAACATCAGCATGGTGTGGGATTTGCAATAAAAAACAGCCTCCTACCAAGACTCACTGAAACACCGATTGGCATAAGTGAAAGACTCATGTCGCTCAGGATCCCTCTGGCCAAGAAACGTTATGCCACCCTCCTAGGTGCCTATGCACCAACACTGCCATCAGAGGATGACGTAAAGGACCGCTTCTATCAGTCACTAGATGAGGCTCTCCGTCATATACCCAAGGAGGACAAGATCTTTTTGCTGGGCGATTTCAATGCCAGAGTGGGGAAAGACAACAAGGTGTGGAGTGGTGTCATTGGTGGGCATGGCATTGGGAAAGTCAATGCAAATGGACTGCGCCTCCTAAGCCTCTGTGCTGAGCATGGCTTGACCATCACAAACACCCTCTTCCAATTAAAAAACAAGCACAAAACATCCTGGATGCACCCACGCTCCAAACATTGGCACCTATTGGACTACATCATTGTGAGACGTGCTGATACAAAAGACGTCTTACTCACTCGTGCAATGAGAGGTGCTGAGTGCTGGACAGATCACCGGCTCATCATGACCAGGCTCCAGGTGGAGGTACGCCCTGCTGTTCGTCTCCAAAGGTCAGGAAAGAAGAGGCTTGACTGTACCCGGCTAGAAAAGGCTGAGGTCCAGAACAATCTCCGCCTCTCTCTGGCTGAAAACCTGGAAGACATTGAGCTTCTCTTGAGCACGGATGATTCCATTGACAGGAAATGGTCTTCCGTGAGCTCCAGACTCTACAAGGCAGCATCCCAATCCATCGGTTACAAGAGCAGAAAACACCAGGACTGGTTCAATGACAACACAGGCACAATAACTTCCATACTCAAAGGCATGCATAAAGCACACAGTGCTGTCCTCAACAATCCCACATCAGCTACACTCCGGCAACAATGGCAAGCATCCAGGAGAGAGGTGCAGTCAAAATTGCGTGCCCTGCAGAATGAGTGGTGGATATCGAAGGCAAATGAAATACAATCCCATGCCGATAGAAATGATATGCACAACTTTTATGATGCAGTGAAAACCATCTACGGCCCAAGAAACTGCTCTGTCTCCCCCCTGAAGTCTGATGATGGTACCACCCTCATAAAAGACCAGAAACTCATCACAAAAAGATGGGCAGAACATTTTGAGACTCTTTTGAACCAGCCCTCCCCAACCGATCCCTCGATCTTGGATGAACTACCTGTCCGCCCCACCATCCAAGACCTTGACCTTCCACCAACCTTTGAAGAGGTTCATTGTGCAGTTAGGTCGCTGAAAAATAACAAGACCCCTGGCCCTGACAGTATCCCTGCAGAGATTTTTAAACAGGGAGGCTACCTCTGCACCCGTGCACTTTTCCTGTTCATCTCACACGTATGGAAGAACGAAACTGTCCCTCAGCAGTGGAGGGATGCTAACATCATCTCCATATATAAAGGCAAAGGAGACAAGTCCCTCTGTTGCAACAGCCGTGGCATTTCACTACTGGCTGTTGCTGGAAAAGTCCTGGCCAAACTCATGTTACACAGGCTGGTAAAACACATCTCAGAGGAGCTGTTGCCTGAGTCACAGTGTGGGTTTAGGAGGAATAGGAGTGCTGTGGACATGGTGTTCACGGCACGGCAACTCCAAGAGAAGTGCAGGGAGCAACATCAGAGCCTCTTCATAGCCTTCATCGACCTGTCGGGGGCTTTCGACACAGTCAACAGGGACATCCTATGGAACATCCTCCTGAAGTTTGGCTGTCCACGAAAGTTTGTCAACATCCTTCAAAGATTTCACGTGGGGATGATGGCACGTGTGACCATTGGAGGCCAGGAATCTGAGCCCTTCAGGGTGTGCACCGGGGTACGTCAGGGGTGCATCCTTGCTCCAGTTCTTTTTAACATCTTCCTCCTGTGTGTGACATTGCTGCTCCACAAGGAAATCAGGAAGGACAGTGGGGTTACTGTGGACTTCAGACTAGATGGAAACCTATTTAACATCCGTAGGCTCCAAGCGGTCACAAAAATGACATCGGAGCACATCATTGAGTTACAGTACGCAGATGACTGTGCAGTTGTGGCCCACACACCCGAGGCACTACAAGCTACCCTTGCAGCTGCTACAAGGGCGTATGGTAGGCTGGGGCTCTCTATAAATGTGACAAAGACTGAAGTAGTATGCCAGTGGGCATCTACTCCTCCATCTCATTCACCAACCTTCAACATCTCCGACAAACCACTTGCAACAGTGGAATCCTTCAAATACCTGGGCAGCTTTCTCTCTGACGACTGCAGCATCGACAGGGAGATGCAAAACCGGATTAAACAAGCGTCATCCTCTTTTGGCAGACTTAGGAGAAGGGTCTTTCAAAACAAAGACCTCAACCTCCACACCAAAATATCTGTCTACTTGGCAGTTGTCATCACGACTCACCTCTACAGCTGTGAGGCGTGGACCCTGTACAGCCACCACCTCAGGATGCTTGAGGCCTTCCACATCAGATGCCTACAATGCATCCTGAGGATAACCTGGCGTGACCGAGTGCCCCATACTGAAATACTCCGCAAGACCAACTGCATCAGCATGGAGGCTACCGTCACCCAGCACCAACTTCGATGGCTCGGTCACGTCATCAGGATGCCAAAGGAGCGCTTACCGCGTAAAGTGCTGTATGGCCAGCTGCATCTTGGCCGCCGCTTGGCAGGGGGCCAGAAAAAACGGTACAGGGACCAGCTGAAGACCATCATAAAGAAGTGCGGCCTGGGCCCGAGCCGGCTGGAGGACGCTGCCGCCCGGCGCTCCATCTGGCGGCAGCTCTGTCAACAAGGGGTGCAAAACCTCGAGAAGGACCGCGGTGATCGACGGACCAGAAGACGTCTGAAGAGACATGAAGCCAGTACCACACCTACACCCCCAGTCAGTGATTTCACCTGTTCTGTCTGTGGCAGACATTGTGGATCGCGGATTGGGCTTTACAGCCATAAGAAGACTCACAAGTGACAGAGGCAGGATTGTCATCATCGGACACGACGGACAACCTAAAGCAAGCAAGTTAGTTAGTGTAGATAGCGGGACCGAAAACTAAAGCATTTATGATCCTAATTCTTTTTGGAGGTGGTAGGTATTGTCTCAGAGAGTACGGGAAAAATCCCAGAAAATTAAAATTATGCATAATTATGCAAAATATGAATTTTTCTAAAAATGGCTAAAAACCACTTTCCTCGGCATTTCAGATGATTCTGAGCATCTTTGATTTTTTTCACCAATATAAAATTTTTTTTCTGGGACTGAAATGTTTTGGCATTATGCAAAATATATGCATTTTTGCAAAAATGCACTTATGATCCTAATTTTTTTTGGAGGTGGTGGGTATTGTTCCAGCGAGGACCAGAAAAATAGCAGAACATTAAAATATAATTATAATAATTATGCATAATTATGCAAAATATGCATTTTCTAAAAATGGCACCACTTTTCTCGGCATTTCAGATGATTCTGAGCATTTGGGGGGAGGGACTTGGAGTGGGGGGGGTAAACCACTTTTCTCGGCATTTCAGATGATTCTGAGCATTTGGGGGGAGGGAGTTGGAGTGGGGGGGGGTTTAGGGGCAGGGGGAAGGCGGTTAGCTGGCAGGATGAAGAGGAGGGAGATTTAGACGGGTGGATAACCAAAGCGCTACATTGTAGCGGGGTTCTTCTAGTTACATTTATATAGTGCTTTTCTAGACCAGCATTTCCCAACCCAGTCCTCAAGGACCCCCTATCCTGCAGATTTTCAATGTAACCCTGCATAGGTAGCCCTGCTTGTATTTACTCAACCAATCATCTTACAGCACTTAATTATGCAAGGTGTGCAACATCTGACATAATTCATTGCTGATTGGTTGAATAACTACAAACAGGTACCTATTCAGGGTTGCAAAGAAAATCTGCAGGATAGGAGTTCCTTGAGGGCTGGGTTGGGAAACACTGTTCTAGACACCCAAAACGGTTCACATTGAAGAGGGTAACTCACTTCAACCACCACCAATGTGTAGCACCCACCTGGGTGATAAATGGCAGCCATTTTGCACCAGAATTCTCACCATACATCAACTTGAGGTGGAGAGGGAGGAATCATTGAGCCAATTACGTGGGGGGGGGGTGATTAGGTTGCCAGATGGAGAGAGCCAGGTTGAGAATTTTGCCAGGACACCAGGGAACCCCCCACTCTTTGCAATAAGTGCCATGGGATCTCTAATGACCACAATGATTCAGGACCTCGGTTTAATAATGCTATATCTCCATCCTCCATAGCCTGCAGGTTGCCGTTTTGGCTCCGGTTGGCGTCATTACCATGGCAACCAATGCAGCTAGGTAAATGATCCCTGAACACACAAATCCAACCTGATCCCTTACAAACAACAATACGGGCAGTCAAGCCCAAAGATTGGATTTGAGACACAAATCGTATTTGTCTGCAGTCGCCCCCTGTGACACTCAACAAGAAATCAAGGTGACAGCTGACGCCACCGATGCCTGGCATTGTGGATTTACCTGTCCAAATCGCTTCTGTGCGTCTTTTGTCAAATGCTGTTCCTTTAGGAACATGAATTTCTCAATTCACCTTGCAATGTAGTAATTCACCCCTGATTAAACTGATGCACTTCTTACTGCACAAAATGGGGGTCCCTTTATACTCAAGTTTCCTTAAGGTGAAATGTTTGAGTTTTCTTTACTATTTAAAGACAAATCAAACTTTTGTAATACATTTTGTAATACATATGTAATACGTTTTAAACCAAAGCACGCAAATGCTCACTCACATACACACACACCCATGTTAGAATAAATGAAACGAATCACATTTTAAAATTTAGAATAAACTTAAAACAGAACAAAAGGCCCATTGTAAATAGACAGCAAAGGCCTTTTTACACAAAATGCCAACTGAGAGAGAAACTAGTGAGCACAGTTGGTATGAAATGCAGACTAGATTGACCTTACTGGTCAAAATTTCTTCAAATTATGACAGATGTACCTTTTTCATCAGGACAGCAACAGCTGAACCATTGCCAAAGTCTGTTGCATCTTGATTCAATTTGGGTTAATTCACTTTCCGCCTATCCAAAAACACAATATGAGAAAATGGGTACTTACACATGTAATCACACCCTCCTCTGACCTACCAATTGCTGGGAAATAAATTATGGTGTACTGCCCAGAAAAGACAATTTCCGGTTAGTTAAATTTTCATCATCTCTGGTATATAGCCTATGCCAGAGTACACACTTTGGAGCATATTGCTTGTGGCCCGAAAAATAAATAAATAAATAAATTAAACCTATTCAGTAACACTGACTGGATTGTCAGTATTACTCTGGCAGGCTACCCCACCTGAAAGCAGTCCAACTGTTGCAACACATTAAACACTTCATTTTAAAAACCTATTTACAGTCTCAGGCGAGTAAACTAACCGAGTTAAAGAGCTTTGTGTGAAGTCATTTTTCTCTGGACTAGGAGTGAATAAGAGCCGTTGAAATTACATTAGGCAGTACGGAGAAACGGTTTGCACTGTCATAACTGTGAAGCTTTTCAGAAAAGCACATTTGCATCTCGTAGGAACAAAATTAATGGTGGGAAGTTGGACAGAGGCGGTAATCTGGACGCTTCTTCAGGATGAACCTCCGTGAGTCGGCTCACGCCCTGGTTTTGGCCGCTGCCTCGGGGTGAAAACATGTTGAGGATATTCAAAACAATCAACAGCAGATGTACAAAGTGATCTCAGACGGGAGGTTGAATCCCATCTCACATAGGTCATCCTGCAAAAGCACACTAATCACGCACATTCACCTATGCACATACACACACACACCCACACATCAGTAGCCTGACATTGGCAGTCTCACCTCGGCAGAAGGTCTTGTTGAAAATGTACAATGAGGGAATGTCTTTCAGGTTTCAATGCAGAATCCTCATCTGGCGCTGTTTAGTATAGCTGCAAATCAATATTGATCATTAGAGATACAGATGGAGGGTATAGAAGGAAAACGACTGGTAGTACGGGTTAGGACTTGCTATACTTTACATAACAGTCCCCTTGGGCAGTGATCTTCATAGTGAGTCTCTAAGGCAGTCCAGGGGGTTTTGCAGAACGCTGAGGTCATTTCAATGAAAATGATTCCAATTAGAGAATATAAAAGAGACAATTATCATAAGTTTTACTCTTTTACCATTTTTATCTCCCTGTATGTGCAGAAGAGTCAGTTGCATAATTTAAGGACATCTCCAAAATAATAATGGGTACAATATTATCTACCTAATAATATATACACACACACACACACACACACACACACACACATAAACACATAATATTTTTCCCCTCCTTTTTCTCCCGGTCGCTGCGCCCCACCCTCTCTTCCGATCCGGGGAGGGCTGCAGACTACCACATGCCTCCTCCAATATATGTGGAGTCGCCAGCCACTTCTTTTCACCTGACAGTGAGGAATTTCACCAAAGGGATGTAGCGCGTGGGAGGACCACGCTACTCCCCCCAGTTCTACCTCCCCCCTGAACAGGCGTCCTGACCGACCAGAGGAGGCACTAGTGCAGCGAACCAGGACACATACCCCACATCCGTATTCCCACCCGCAGACACGGCCAATTGTGTCTGTAGAGACACCAGACCAAGCTGGAGGCAACACAAGGCTTCGAACCGGGATCCCCGTGTTGGTAGGCAATGGAATAGCACGCTACGCTACCCGGATGCCCCCATAACGGGTATATCTTTTGACAAAATGTTATCAAAAGGGGATTCTGGGCCTTACATGCGTGTCCTTTTGGGAGGGTTCATAACATTAACATGTTTGGCCTCATGTTTCTGATAGCAGCCGCGCAGTTGGTCATGTGACCCAGCAATACCAATCTTTGATGCAAAACTTCACAATATACCCTGATGAGCCAAAACATTATGACCACCTGCCTACTATAATGTTGGTCCTCTGTGTGCTGCCAAAATAGTGCCGACCCACTGAGGCATGGACTCCACAATCTGGCACCAAAACGTTAACAGCAGGTTCTTCAAGTCCAGTATGAGGGGGCACCGCCATGGATCGGACTTGTAGGTCCAGCACATCCCACAGATGCTCAATTGGATTGAGATCTGGAGAACTGGAGGCCAGGGAACACCTTGAACACTTCATGTTCCTCAAACCATTACCGAACAAGATGTGCAGTGTGGTAGGGCGTATCATCCTCATTATAATAAATAACAATAAATTAAACTTATATAGCGCTTTTCAGAGGCCACTGCCATCAGGGAATACAACTGCCATGAAGGGGTGCATCGGGTTTGCAACTATGTTTAGGGAGGTGGCACGTGTCAAATTGATGTCCATACGAATGGAGGGACCCAGACTTTCCCAGCAGAACACCACACTCCTTCCATCAGCTTGTCATCTTCCCACAGGGCATCCTGGTACCATCAACTCCCCAGCTAAACGGTACACACTTACACGGCCATCTAAAAATCTCAAAGAAAACGGGACTCATCGGACCAGGTGACCTTCTTCCACTGCTCCAAGGCCCAGTTCCAATACTCGCGTGCCCATTGTAAGCGCTTTCGATGGTGGACAGAGGTCATCTGGACACTCGGACTGGTCTGTAGCTATGCAGCCCCGTACACAACAGGGTGCGATGCACTGTGTGTTGTAACATATTCCTCCCATAACCATCATTAAAAATGTCTGTGACTCTTGCCACAGTAGACCTTCTGTCAGTTCGGACCAGACGGGATAGCCTGCGTTGCCTTCATGCATCGATGAGCCTTGGGCATCAAACACCCCGTCACTGGTTTGGAGTTTTTCCCTCCTGTGACCACTGTTGGTAGGTACTCACCGCTCACCGCTGCCTGACCGGGAGCGCCCCACAAGCCTGTTTTAGAGATGCTCTGACCCAGTTGTCTGGCCATACCAATTTAGCCTTTGTCAAAGTTGCTCAGGTCTTGTACTCCTGCCCATTTCTCTTGCATCCAACATATTGAGTATGGGAACTGATGTCTGCTTACCCTCTAATCTACCCAGACCTCTTGACACGTGCCCTTGTTTGGAGATGATCGTTATTTGGCTCACCCATGAGTGGTCATAATGTTTGGGGTCATCGGTGTATTTCATTCAACTTAAGACAAAAACAAATCTACCAAATAAAAGAAACTTGTCAGTGTAGGTGCTTCCAGTACCTTCCCTTTATTGCATTGACTGAATGTGAAGCGATGCCTTGTGTTGCACACTGTCACATATTATAGCTGTGATACAGCACCAATTCAGATGACAGGGAAAAGGCAAAACGTGCTACTTAAAATGATTGTGTGTGTGTGTGTGTGTGTGTGTGTATTTGTGTGTGTGTCCGTGTGTCCTCTGCAGAAGATGACAGTGTGATGGACCCGGAGTGCCTTTACAGTGCAGTATCATGTCCTCAAAAGCACAGTCGGAAATTGCAAGAGCAATAAGGATTTTCAGGGGCATTATGACTGAGCTAATGAAACACAGCTGCCCCCAAAAGCCCCTTACTTTTCCTGCTGTCTGATAGGGTCTTCCTTTTTTCCCCACTCCCTCCAGTGGGTCTGCATCGCGTAAGGCTCACCTGTGTGTGTGTATATGCTTGTGAACACGTCCACATGTCCAGGAATATAAGTGCAAAGAAGGTGTGTGTGTGTGTGTGTGTGTGTGTGTGTGTGTGTGTGTGTGTGTGTGTGTGTGTGTGTGTGTGTGTGTGTTGGCATGACTAAAGCAGTTGTAGAAATGGGACAGGTGGTCTGGGTGATGATGGTGGGGCACCTAAAATATGAAACAAAAGCTTTTGAACCATAGTGCACATAAAAATGTGAAGTTCAGTAAAGGGCGTCACCATCAAAAGGTTTAAAAGACAAATACAACTGCAAGGACACGGCCCCACTTGTCAAATTCCAAGCTTTTAAGGGTGAAAGAGCGCACTAGTTGGGGTGAGGGGCGACCCCATGTAGGGTACAAGGAAGAGTTGGGGGGGGGGGGGTAAGGTTAACACAGTCAAACAATTGAACCAATATACAAAAGAGACCGACCAACATGCTAACAAACAAGCAATATACCAGCAAAAATAAAAAAAAATGCAAATACTGTAAATTAGTATTTGAGCATCTCTAGTGCCAAGTCACTTCCTTTTGCACTCTTCAGAACTTGAGTGATCTTGAAAAACCCAAACAGATGAAAGAAGACTGGTTCAGCACCCGCTGGTCAGATTTAAGACTGAGAAAGTAGCTGAAGTATGAGAATATTAGTGTGTGTGTGTGTGTGTGTGTGTGTGTGTGTGTGTTGGGGGGGGATTAACTCATACAGCTAGAACACATAGCTTTATTAGGGGTGGTGGGACGATACTGGATCGAATTCCGAATCGTTCGATACGGTCTTCACGGTTTGAGACGCTCGACATTTCGCGAGATCGCGTTTCACTCCTACCCGAAACGACCACCGGTTTTTAAACTCTATATTCTGTCAAGATAAATACCCAACTGAGATATCAGTGCATTGCGTATGTTAGTATGTCTGTAAGGAAACGACTGAAACCAAAAATTCACATTTTAACCACTTCAGAAGAGAGCCGGGAATCCGCCGCAGCCAGGACGCGAATCCGGGGCGACTGCGCTAACCAGTCGACTGAGGGTCCGACCCGTTAGCCAACCGGCTAGCGAGTCTACACATCCGTGATCATTACAATACTATTTTTCTGCTGCTGTCCCATGCCTGTAAATACTGCAACGCCTCGGTTGGTAGTCGTGGTGCATCTGAAACGGCAGCTGTACCCAGACATGTGGAAATAATACCCGAAAAACAAAAAACGGAAAACATATTTCTAATCTAACAAACGCAACAAAGCCTATAAAACGTGAAATTTAAAAAGAAATAAACAAAAAACTGAGAAATGAACACACGTCATAAATAGTGACATGGAGTGCACGATGACGTGCAAAGTACGCACCGTCATTTTGACGGCTCATGGTCGTTTTACTAACTTTTGTTTGCGCAATTGATCTAAAACTCTCAAATTTTAATGCAAATATATGCAATTTTAGGAGCATTCAGGGAGCGGCAGGTCTGTATCTTTTTTTTTCTTTTCGCAAAGTTATTAAACTTTGAAAATCCACAACGGTCAAAATGACCACCTTGGTCATTTTGGTAGTTTTTAAAGTAAAGCAATTGTGTTACACAACAAGATGGCACAAAATTTTGTATGAACTTTTGCACTTACATTACGTTTGAATATGTATGTGCCTTGATAATACCAAAATGTTGGGCCTAATTCTTAAAAGAAATGAAAGAGAGAACTGCAATGGGGTTCTGTGTCATGCTGACCAAGGCACGCACTGCATCGTATCGAATCAAAATCGTGAGACGTATCGAACCGTGAGGAGATTTGTGAATCGCCCCATATGCTTTTAAGCAGTAAGTGAATGTGCGCAGACGGAGAGGGTAATAAGAAAACAGAAGATAGATAGAAGTGGGATTGAGAAAAGAGAAGTGGGAGAAGGTGAAGAGGGGTGAGCAAGAGATAAATGAAAAGAAAATGTCCCCTCGGGGATGAATAAAGTATTCTGGGAGAAAAAAAACAGAATGAGAGAGAGAGAGAGAGAGAGAGGTGGGAGCACGAACGAAGAAGTGCGAAAAGAGGTGAAACAGGGTCGTCTTCTCTTCAGTCCAAAGTGCAGAGGGATTATAAACCAACCATATAAAATGCCCATCCAAAACGGGTCTGAGCAGCAGGTTTGGTTAATAGGGGGTGAATGAGTTCAACATCAGGCCGAGAGAAAGCGCCTCTCTCCTCCGTGTGACGTGCACACCAAACACAAACTCGAGCTCGCTTGCAGGTCGGCGTCTCTGGCAGACCTCTACATACACCGTTATCTGTCCTCTCCTGTCCCTATAGCATCCATCACCACATCTAGCAGGCGGCATTTCCTCTGTTGACATTCAGCCTGTTGTCTTCTATCTGTGTAAATGACCGATAATCAATACTCTTCAGGGATCAACCTGAAACTGCCCCTCCCCCCACAACATCCTTAAAAAGGGTGAATTGGTACCACAGACATAATGAAGACCGAATACAGGACCTGGTTATTGCTTCGCTCTCCTCCTTCCCGTTTCTCCAATGGTGGGTTGAATTTCAACACCCATAGGACAGCTGAGTCATTCCCCATACGGAGGTAATAAAAACAGTACCAGTCAAACCGCCGTCTTTTTTTTCTCCTTATTTTTGTCCCATCACTGTTTTTCTCACAGCAGCGGTTAATAAGGCAACGGACCAGAGAACCACATGGCACAGGTTTGTGGACAGCTGCTGAGCGTCCCAAAAAGGCAAATCTATCTCAAGGTGCAAAACCTATCCGGCTGTCGATGAAATAATAAAACATAAACCTTCTCAGCTCTCCCACTTTCTTGTTAAACCGTCTATGTGCTCTGACCATTGTGCTTCGGTGCTGGCATTTGTAATTTCGGTGTAACACTGATTATCTGGAGCTTTTCTTCTGTTGCAGTCAAGTATAAATCACTCTGGATGTGAACGAGCGATGATAAAACATAAAAATGTGAAACACCAGCCAACTTTCTTTTGGCAGATGAAACTTGGCTGCGGTGCTTGGCATTTGTCTTCCTCAGTGGAGTCTTATCTTGAAACTTAAAAGTAAACACATGGTAAAAAATACAGTTGGGAAGATTATGGGCTATCAGCATTACAAGTCACCAACCCTTGCATGTATTCGTCTCATTTTCGATCCTTTTAAGCGTAACCGCGCCCTTTTAGCTGCACACTTCACCTCCTGTACATCCAAGAGTCTCGCTAAAGCACCTTTATCAGAACAACTGCTGCGAGTCTACGAGTTTAAAGCAACAAATGCTGAACGTGCACGAGGATTGCCTGGCACGTGGACCGAGGCGGTAGCCTCTCTGCAGCACGTCACAGCTCTAGCTAATGGACCCGAGTGTTAACAGTAACCTACTACATCTCAGAGGAGGCACTGGACCTGTTCACTTCCTCCTACTGGGACCAACTTCCTGTTCAAGAGGTTCAGCTGGACTCTTACAGTATTATTGTATATGTAAGCAGATATCACTCAGACAGATAGATAGAGAATAGGTATTGTGTGAGAGTCGCTGACAGGACGCGGAAGCAGGGCAGGCTAAGCTAACTGCTAGCCCATGCAGACTGACAGTTCCGACAGTCAAACTGCAGTCGTTCTCTTGGACAGTGATTTTTTTTTGGGTAGTTTGATGTATGTGGTCTTGTAATTTTTGGATATGCGTTTTTGTGTTGGTGTTGCACTGCTGTCGGCCGGGGGAAAACGATATTTCGTTTCATTTCATGCACGCAAGTACATGAAATGAAATGAAATGACAAATAAAAGTGTTCCTGATTCTATGATGATAATGCTTTCCATTTCCCCCCCGTAAAGGTATACAAAGAGTAACAGCTGGCCACTGGAAATAATAAACTCAATGTTTGTGACGCTCTTTAAAAAAATACTACTACTACCTGCTCCTGTGAGGGGTCGCCACAGCGGATCATCCGTTTCCATCTCTTCCTGTCCTCTGCATCTTCCTCTGTCACGCCAGCCACCTGCATGTCCTCCCTCACCACATCCATAAACCTCCTCTTTGGCCTTCCTCTCGCCTGTCAGCTCCATAAACGCTCTTTAAAAGAAAACCCCACCCCAAATATTGGCACAGGCTACCTCTGCCACCTGCACCCAGGACTGACTCGGCTTGGTGGGCCGCCCTATGTGTAATGTTTATGAGGCGGCTTGGCTCAGGAGGTAGAACGGGTCGTCCAGTAATCGGAAGGTTGCTGGTTCGATTCCCGGCTCCTCCAGAGAACGCGTTGAGCAAGACACTGAACCCGTAACTGCTCCTAATGAGTAGGTTGGCGCCTTGCATGGCAGCCTCCAACATCAGTGTATGAATGTGAGGCATACACTGTAAAGCACTTTGAGTGGTCGGTAGACTAGGGAAGTGCTATATAAATGCGGTCCATTTACCAGTTAAAGTGGGCCTTCACCTTATGGCTCACTTTTCCACGTTCATTTTCTCCTGGTCTCCCAACATCAGAGCGACTGCTGCGTAGTCTTCTGCTATCGATACTTGAAGTTATCTACTTCTTCCATTTAAAAGCGTCCCGAAGTTGTAAAATACAGATTTGTGTCTAATGGCGATCAACAGACGCGTTTCGGATAACAAACACATCAGCTGACACAATAATAATAATGCCGTCTTCCCTCTCCGCGGCTCGAGTCTCGTCACGTTTCCAGTCGAATGGGGTCAAGTTTAATTTTGCAGTTGCAGCGTTCAGTTGTCCAGGCCTCAACTCGCACAGATGTGGCATCAAGAGGCTCCGTCTGTAGCAGGGGTAAAGTGACCCTCTCTCACATCAAATTTGACATAAAGCATCACCCACGATCCTCCCCGTCTCTGGCTTTCTATTTTAAGTTATGATCTCTGACGGCGAGAGGTCTTATGAGAGGGTCTCTCTGGCACACTCAAGTTCTCGTTGCAAATTAATCAAATATTTCTAGGCAAGGTGGGAAGACCGTTACCTCAGACGTTTAAGACTATGCACCAGATATAGTCACTGACCTCAACATTCCTTTCATGTGAGCACACAAAGGACCCTCCTTACACACACACACACACACACACACACACACTAAACAACCAACCCTACAAATACACCAAGTGAAAAACATGAGCACGCATTCACCAGTAGCTGAGTTATTAAGAATTATAATGCTTTGCTGTGCAGCCTGTGAACTCAAGAGCCGGTGGACTCACAGCCTCTGATCAGAGGAGGAGAACCAAATTTTAGGCAGCCCATGCAGAAAACTTTGGAGGGGGGTCCTCTGTGTGCCAGAAACTGGGACTTTGTAGGCCAGTTGAGAGGTTTTCACACAACTCACCTTGCCGGCAAAGGCCCATCCTCTGACACACCATCACCAGCAATGGCTTCTGATATGGTGCCTTTAAAACACAAGTACTTGTAGACCAATGGAGAGGATGACACAGATCTCGTTCCTGTCAGGATATTTTGCATATAAACACATGTTGCACATTAAAACGCAACGTGCACTTTACACTGAGTGGAAGTGCACAGATAAGTAGGCAATGAAGAGAACAATTACATGATATAAGCAAACAAACTTAATAAATTAGAGTACAAATTATAGAACAGGATAATAAAACATGTGACATGAATCAAAATAGAATACATTAAAGTGAAAGGGGCAGAAGCCATAATGATCCACAGCAGGTTATGAGGTAATAAATAAAAGACGGAGTCAGCAGAGGTGGAAGCACCGTTATAAAGAGACGTGTTTTGAGTAAATTTAAGGACTATTTGGGGGCTAACGTACCCCAGAAGAAAACCAAACTGTGGGAAAAGGACTTGGCAGGGCAGGTGCACGTGGGACATGATCTAGAAAAAGTAATGGAATCAAACGAGGTGCCATCAGTAAACTCTGTGGCCCGTCTTAAACCTGGATTGTTTGTTACTACTCACGTGTTGGTTGCAGACATGGCGTCAGAAAAGGTTTCGGGCTCAGTCGACATAACTTCACGAACCGCAGAGGACTTCGTAAAACAAACTCCAGAGAACAGCTGGCCATGATAATAAACCGTTTGGCTCCGTCCATGCACACTTCTAATGCTCAAACATCCGACGTTGCACAACTCCAAGTGGCATCAATTTATGCGTCAAATCAATGACCCCCACTACCCCCCCCCGTCCAGATGCAGGTCATTAGTGACCGAATTAAGCCCGACACCTTCCAGTTCCTACACGTTTCAGCTACTGTCCACTGTCCGCCGCCAGTGTATCATGAATACACAGGTAGTAGATAGATGGTGAACAGACAGATAACCATAGTCCTTCGTAGTCGCAGCAACATGCTGCGTGAACTTCCCGCCCCACATCCACCCCAGCAAACCCCCCCCCCCCACACACCCACCCACCCACACCCACACACCCACCTCCGGCACTGGGCCACCTCCACGGGCGGGACCTCCCGAAAACGTAATTCCATGAATTGAAGTCTGGCTCCAAGTATCCCCGTGGGTACAGAAACAAGCCTTCAAGTTCCACGTACATAAACTCCGTGTAAAAACACCAGTATCGTCATTTTTAAACCATTCTGCGTGTTAATGCCGAAAGTTAAAATGGATCGCGCAACTGGGCCAACGCCTTCGGACAACGCAGCCAGAATGTAATATCTCCATTAGATGTCAAGTCCATGTTGCGAACGAGGTGAGCCGAAATGTAGTGTACTGCGTGTGTGAGCGCGTGTGTGTGTGTGTGTGTGTGTATGTGTGTGTTGAGCGCCCTCTAGTGGGCTTTCAATGGAATAAGTATATTTGAAGTTGATGGAAAAAGGGTATAGGAATAAATGTGTTCACTTGGTCCTGCTCCTTCTCGGGCGCGTTATATATTTATTTGTGTCGTTTAGAAACTGTTGTATGCGTTATCTATTTATTCGTTTGTTTATTTGTCATGTATAGTTGTTTTTCTCTCTTCATGTTCGAAGTAAATCATAATCATAATCGTAAAAAAAACTGTTGGAGCAGCTTGCCAAAGGGTTCTGGTCAGTCTAGTTCTCTGACAACGACTTAAGGCTAATGTTGAGGTTGGTTTTATTTCCCAGACACAAATATTTATGAATATAAATTGTTACACGTTTTAGCATGAACACATCTTTTTTCACAGTTCTCAGAAGCATTTTATTGATGTTGCTCATAGAGCATCGATGTTGTACGGAATCGATGCGGCGTTCGAGTACGTAATGCATATCAAAACAAGTAATCAGGCCTGTGAGACAGGCACGGACGGGGTTCGAACCCGCGATCTTCGGTTTACGAGACCGACGCCTTACCACTTGGCCACCGCGCCTGACATCCCCCTATATTGGATTAATGATATATGTAATAAATACCGAGAGGAACTAATGCTGTTCGATTATTTTTGTTTTGTTTTGTTTCTATATTAGCAACGTTTATCTTTCAAAATGGGTTTATCCCACGCAAAAACGTCACTTGTACGATCTGCCTCGTCAGACAAGCCCAGAAATCGAAACGCTGTCATGTGAGCGTGCGTGCGCAAGCGTCACACCCGGATGTGAAGTGAAAAGATGGGGAATTAATCAGGTTTTTCCTGAATGGTTTGTGTTGCGTTTTACCTTGCCGTCATGTAGGAAACGTCTATGTGCATTGTGCGATTTGTGTGTTTTGGCTGTGTGTGTGGGTTTTTTTTTTTTAACAGATGTGGTAAGGCAGATCTTGTAACTTTTCCTCAAAAAATCAACGTTAACGTTTAAAGGGCTGCGTATTGGAGCATTGCAATACATTGGATGAGCACAGCGTGCAGCGTAGCGGAAACGTTAGCATGTTAGCCTTGATTAAATGATGTCCATCATCCAGACCGCTTATCCTGCCCTCAGGATAGGTCGCGGGGATGCTTTATGCAGAAGTTGCCTGTAAATAGCAGTAAGCGCGGACTGTTTAAAAACCCAAAAAAAAAGCTCTGCGCTGGTGTAAACAGCAGCATCCCAGCTAACTAGATTGTCTGAGTACGTCTTGCAGCACACTGCTCGTTTGAAATACAAATTTAAAGTTTTAAGTGGTAGAATAAGTGTCACTGTCATGATGTCAGTGTAAGTTAACGTGGGAGATAGCTTTTGCCAAAATCCACTCCTTCATCATGTTAACCATACCAGAGTTTATGTATTGTAGCTGGTTTGATAAACTACCTACCGAACAGGAATCAAACCATCTAGTTAAGTGTGTTAGGCAGCAACTCATACTAAAGTAGCCTATATATCCGTCAGTCACAAATGGGGTTAAAATCATGATCAGTTTAACTGCCTTTAAATCAAACAGATTTGAAATGAATAGAGTGCCATCTTGTCATTCATCTTGTATCATTTGTGTGTCCATCACAGTCTTTGACAGATACCCGCTGGTTACTCCTGTCCATCCTGTCCTCACTGCCCTACAGGTGAACCTCCTTCTCTCATCTCTCTCTCTGCTCCACCATGGTGCTACTGGTAGATGCCGTGTGGGCAGTGTGGAGCATCGGAGCTGGCATCTACGACTACTTCCACACCAGTGCCATGGAGGAGAGGATCCACGCATTGGAGAATGTCCTGTCCATCCACCAGTGCGTGATAGTGGCCTTGTCGGCGGGCCTGGTGCTGCTCATGACCTACATACTATGGAGAAAACACTGAACCCAGCTGACCTCGGTTTATCCCAGCCAAGGGCACATACAACTCTCATTCATGTCCTAAGAGACTGTTAAAGGCCTCTGAACTGCCTCCAGTGTTGACATCAAATAGTTATGTGTGACGATTCCCTCAGATATGACGAGTTCCTGACTTGGTGCCAAGTTCCTGACTTTGTGCCGACCTGGACTAAAAAAATGCTTTTGAGTCTTTGGTTTTGGTTACTGTCAGTTACGTTTCAGGCTCATGCTTATTCCAACACACCTGTGCTTTTGTGGCGAAACAGTTGAACTTGTGGTTACTGATCAGTTTGAGAGAGATCTACCAGGTTGAATTCAATGCTTCTAAAATTGTCCCATCTCACAGCATCAGTGTAATGTTTGGAAGTAATGTTACCACACTGACAGAGATTATAGGGTATTCAAAGACCTAGAAACTTTCTGAGTGCTTCTATGGTCTTTAATTGTCTAAGGTTTCACGTCTTATCCATCACATAGAGCTTGAATCAGAATACTTGTAAATGATATTAAGAATATAAATATTGCTAATTTAATCCACCTCTAATATAGAATACACTGGTTTTTGTGCTTATTTTTCATGCTGAAAAGGGATTGAGAATATGGGGGCCAGTTTTTGTATGTGGTTCTGCTCTTGTTTTCAATGTTGATTTCTATTCCCATCATGTCCCCATTATCCAGGGGTTTTGTTTTAACTCATAGTCCCGGGTTAACAATGCCTGCCATTGGTGCAGTGTTCTCACATAGTACAAATGGAAACTATGAAATCCACTGTGGCGACCCCTGAAAAACAGGGAACAAGCCGGAAGAAGATGATGATGGTTTGAAAATATTAATTTTTAATCATGCTTTAGTTGTTGTCGGATTAATTGTTGTCATACCTACTCACCCTCTGGGATTCAATGTATGCGTGCCACTGTAGGTTAGCTTATTTAAAAAAAAAACACTACCATGGCCATAGTAAAAGGGAACAACTATATCTTTAATAAGTAATAAATGATGCTACTCATTCTAAACAGTTGTATTTCAGTGTTCACAAATATTATCAAAAGCATTTGAGATTCCATTATGATGGTCCAAAATGTAATCATTGGAAGCATACAGTGGAAAGACAAAAAGACAGACTGATATTTAACAGCCCCACTTTCTGTGTTTATTTTTCCATGGGAGTTGTGGACTAAAGGTTTATCTTAACCAGCCATTTGCCCCGGAGCAATTTAAGGAAAATGCGCTGTACGCCTAGTTACTATTTTAGTCCTCGTTATGTTTTGGGGTCAGTGAGACTGGAATGAGCTCAGTGATTGAGCTGACACATGATTGTGATACTACTGTGCCTATAACAAACCCAATAGAATAGAATCACTTTTGAGTTTCCAAAGTGAACTTTATATGTAGTAGCCAGTTTGAAGCAGATAAACAAAATGTACAAATATACAAATAAATTCTAATTATAACTATTATACACAAGTTATAATTATTCTAGTAAATAATGCATATGCTATATATATTTTTACACATAATAATTCACTAATACTATGCTACTAACATATATTTCATTATGTATTTTATATATATATATAAATATAGCTTTTTTTCCGAAACCGTCAATGCTGTTGTTATAAGTGCTCAACTAATGAGGAGCGGAATATCAATACATATACAGGAAAACAAGTTTTAATACACTGTAGCTGATGAGTGCAGCTGATGGGTGCACGACGCACGAAACAGGCCTGTACTGCAATGTATTAAAACTTTTTTTTCCTGTATATGTGTTGATACATATATATATATATATATTCTGTCGTGTTTGAAAGAAAATATATGCGCATGAGACAAACTGAGCTAAATATGGAACTGTTTTATTAACTTCCACTTTGCCAGCCTCATTGCAATTGGTCAACTACAATAATACCACATCTCCCCTTTCTAGAGAACAAAGGGTAGACTACCTTTGTCTCAACAGACCTTAAGAGTATTATTCTGCCTCTTTTGTAGAAAGTCTGTTCCTATCCACTTCCTGTGAGGAAGAACAATGTTAACGAAGTGTTACTTAAAGTGCTCCAAACTACACCCTTTATTTTAGTTCTCAGGTTCTGTTTTTTTTTTTCATTCACAGGATAAGCCTACTAGGCTTAATTATGGCTCTCCCAAACCTGGTTCTGAGTGTGGGAGTCTGCAGGTGAGTCTTGGGGTACCACAGCAGGTGATGTGGGAGCTTGCTCAGAAGTTGGCTGTGGTGTTTGCTGCCGTGGTGGAGAACCTCTGACTTGTGCAGGTGTGTAGAGGTATCAGGTGCTGGCGGTTGCATCACACTACCCCCTGAGGTAGCTCTGCTAAGTAAGACCTCGAAGTCGAATGATTCTGGAAGACTGTTCCAGGCACCTTGGAGTCGGTTACCCATACCTG
Organism: Lampris incognitus; assembly: GCF_029633865.1. NCBI lineage: Eukaryota > Metazoa > Chordata > Actinopteri > Lampriformes > Lampridae > Lampris > Lampris incognitus. The sequence goes on along the minus strand of NC_079220.1, from coordinate 16,465,300 downwards.
TTCTCCCAGCGACAAGTCACTAAGAGCTTTAGCATGGTGACGCCTGTTATAGTTGTCAGCTCCTGACATCCCCTTCTCCTTTTCCTCCTGGGCGAGCGCGGTGCTGTCTGGCAGTGCAGGGTCCAGCTGAGAGGGAAGAGTTGGCACTGCGGTGTGAAGACGTAAGCCCATGAGGAGCTGAGCTGGGCTCTCGAGAGGTGTGGTTCTATAGGCAAGTAGAGCTAGGTAGGGCTCTCCTGCCTTTTTCAGGAGGTTGTTCATGGTCTGGACTGCCCGTTCTGCTTCACCTTTAATCTGCAGAAACTTTGGGCTGCTGGTGAAGTGTTTGAACCCACACGAAGCCGCAAAGGAAGTGAAGACTTGTCCAGAAAACTGGCCTGTTATCCAACATCAGGACCTCCAGGAGGGGCAAAAATCAACCTCAAATGAACAATGATGTCTGTGGACCTGGTGTGAGATAACTGTGCAATCTCAACATACCTGAAGATGTAATCAACGACAAGCAGGTAAGTTGTGCTTCCTAAGACAAACATGTCCGCCCCCAACTTTTGCCATGGTCTTTCAGGGTATTCTGATGGCATGAGTGGCTCTTTGTGATTATGTCGTTCTTGCATGCAAGTCCTGCAGTTGAGCACCATTTCATTCACTTGCTGGCTGAGTCCTGGCCACCACATAGACTGACGAACACATGCTTTACACTTCACCACACCTTGGTGTCTTTCGTGTAGTTTGGCTAGCACATCGTTCCGCGTTGCTGAAGGTATTATGAGCCTTGTGTCTTTCAACAGTAAGCCATCTTTCACTGAGTGTAGCTTGCTCTGGCCAGTAGCTTTTCAGCATTGGTTCCTGTTTCGCATGCACAGGCCATCCTTCCGTGTACAGTGTCATGACACGTGAGCAGACACTGTCGGGTTTCAGCTGCTCTTTAAGGTTTTCCATGTATGTGGGACTTACAAGCAGGCTTTGCATGATAGTCCACGTAAATGTGTTTTCCATCAACTGCTGATCTTCTGTAGACGTGCGCTTTCACAGGTGAGCATGGCAGTGTGTCCACTGTCCAAAGTGACTTTCCTGGCATGTGTACAATAGAGTATGAGTAGTGCATCAGTATCATTCTGAAGCGCTGGATTCTCAATGGCAGACAATTCAGTGGTTGGGCTCCAAGTAGGCGGAGGAGCGGCCTATGGTTGGTCTCTGGGAAGGAATGTTTCCCAATGAGGAAATCCCGGAACCATTTGCAGGGCCTCCTTTTCTCTACCTGTGCGTACCGTTGTTTGGTTGGAGTGAGTGATCGCGATGCATAAGCCACAGGTTTCCATTTGTCTTCCCATCTTAGGAAAAGAACGCCTCCCAAGCCCTATGATTATGCATCGGCTGACACTTTGGCATCTCTGTTTGGGGCATACATGGCCAATACAGGAGGAGAAGACAGTGCTTTCTTCAGTGCTTTAAATGCCATCACTTGGTACATGTCCCTGACCCAGCAGTTTTTCTTCGAGAGGAGGTAGCGGAGTGGCTTATCTTTTTTTCCGCTAGCTGGGAAATGAACTTTCCCAGCTGACTGACTCCTCAACTCACTCACATTTGTGGGCTCCTTCATCTCTGTGATGGCCTCCGTCTTTCTTGGGTCAGGGCGGATGTCCACAGTTGTAATGATGTGACCCAAGAAGACCAACTCGCTCTTGGAGAGTTCACACTTGTCTACATTCAGGATAACGCCTGCTTTTTCCAGTCTTTGTAGCACGGCATGAAGTTGAGCATCATGCTCTCCCTGGTCCAGCCCCCACACCAGTAGGTCATCGATGTGGCAGACCACTCCTTCTAGCCCCTCTGCCATCCTGCACTGGAAGTGTTCGGGTGCTGAGGCAATACCAAATGGAAGACTGTTAAAGTGGAACCAACCAAAAGGTGTAATGAATGTGGTGTACTTGGCTGATTCTTCTGTAAGTGGAATATGCCAGAACCCCAAGTTGGCATCCAGTTTGCTGAACACTTTTGCTCCAGCAAGCGTTTCAAGACTGTGTTCTACTGATGGAAGAATCTTTTCACGGCACACACACTCGTTCAAGCCAGTCAGGTCAACACAGAAACGCACCCCTTTACCGTCTTTCTTGGGCACGACCACCATGCCGGCGCACTAGTCAGTTGGCTCCTCCACACGGCTGATGATGCCCATGCTTTCCATGCGCTGGAGCTTGGCACAGTCCCTGGTTAAAGCTTGATAGCGTACGGTTATTGTACCTCACCTAGCCTGCTGCACAGCTGAGGTAGCTTGTGTTGAGGGTCTCCATGTCCATGTTGTCGACACGGCTGAGTATGCCAAGGGTTATAATGGCTGGCAACCCAAGCAGGGGTGTGCTCAGGTTTTTGACCACATAGACCTTCTCCATGGTCTGCTTGGCTCCTCTCCTCAGCTGCAGTCTGGCGAACTCTGACATCCAGTGGAATGAATCCAGGACCAAGCAAGGGTTTCTCTTCTTTCTCGAGAACAGGCTGCATTAGAAAAAATGCTGTTAAAAACAGACTGACACAGCAGTGATGTCTGCTCCGGTGTCAAGTTTGACAGTTATGTTTTTGTCCATTATGCCTATTTCAATATCCATACATCGTCATCACATGCCACAAAGCTGAGAAAGGCGCTTTCCTCCTCTTCCTCAATACCATACATAGCTTTGGTTGCACAGCACACGCACTGGTATTGACCTTTTTTCCCCCCACAGGAATGGCACTTGGCATCATTAGCAGGGCACTCGTGCTTAGGATGAGGTGTGCCACTACATTTGTTGCATTTGTTGTTGAGCTTTTTGGATTTTTGCTCTGACTGCTGTGTGGCTTTGGTCCATTGTTTTTGGATTTGCTGAATGTAGGCTTTTCTTTTTGTTGTCTGCCTTTAAACACTAAGTCGACAGAGCTAACATCCACCTACTTTACACCACTGGTTTCACTCCTCCGTGTTTTGCTGCTTTCTGATCTCCTATTGTCTTGTCATGATAATGGCTTTTTCTAAGTCTTCTAAGTCTTTCTCAATTTGCATGCGTTCGGAGAACCATGTGTCTGCCAGGCCTACCACAATTCTGTCCCCGATTAATTCGTCATGTAGCATCCCATAATTGCGGTGCTCTGCTAATGAATACAGGGCAGTGACGAATGCATCGACAGTCTCGTTTGCTTCTTGCTTGCATTAAATCGTGCGCGTTCGTAAACGATGTTCTTTTCCACTACAAAGAACGACTGAAAGCCATCCCTCTCTTTGGTGTATTGGCGCTTGTCTGCATCACTGAGCTCTAAGCCTCTCAAAACGTCGTCAGCTTCGTCTCCCATACAATAAATCAAAGTAATCACCTGTTTCTCTCCGGAGCTTACCATTAAATTGCTTGCCTGACGGAACCTCTCGAATCTCCGTATCCATTTTGTCCACTCGTGCGGCTTGGAAAAACCAAAGGGCTCCTCCGGTGGCTGAAAGCTAAACATAGCGCAGGTGTCTGTGCCATCCTGCTAGCGCATTCCCCACTCCGTTCATCTTCACTGTCGCTCGCCAGGCTCTCCCCCCCCCCCCCCTCTCTTCCAGGTGGACCTTCTCCGTTCCGTTTTAGTTTAACAGCCCTTCTGACACCATGTCATATTTGCAAAGAAAATATATGCAGGTGAGACAAACTGTGAGGTAAGTATGGAACTGTTTATCAACTTCCGCTTTGCCGGGACACATTGAACTCCTCCGCCCCAGCCTCATTGCTATTGGTCAACTACAATAATACCGCACATCTATCTGTCTGTTAGAAATTACCTCCAATGTCGCTGAGGTCTTTTCCCACAGTGGCTGCTCTGCCTCCGTTGTCGTTAATCGGAGAACATACAACATTCTCCAAACAATTTCATAATAGTGTAACGTGCATGGATAAGAAGACACGCTGGCCGCTGGCTGGCGGGTCTGACCCTTTAGTCGAGCGGGCTACAATATTCATTTTTTTCTTTAGATATATAAACGATAACTACAATTATTCGTTACATCACAAATAAGTAAATTAATTGTTTGGTTTGTGGCCTGCTGATTAAATGGCCCGAGAAGACTTAAAAAGATGAAAAGAATGCGTTTTGTAAATTATTTTCGGACTGAGAATGAAAAAAAATTAATTCAGACCAGTTGCGAGCGGCAAACACGCCTCTACCAAACCTCACGTTTCGTCCGTGAATTAAAACCGGTGAAGAATTGCACCAATCAGAACCCTCTGTTTTCCAAACAAGTGCTAGAATTGGCTTAAATAGTTTGAGGGGCGGGTTCCTTGTTAAGAAAAAAATCAAACAGGAAGCTGCCTCCATCTGAAGTTGTCAGTGGAAGATATTGTGCTTTTCTTCGTGTGAGCCGAAACAAAACATTAACAACGTATATCTTTTCTCTGCTTCAATTTTTTTAACAAGTTGATGGTGTCCATGACCCGTTTCAATTCGCCGCAGCGAACTTGGGGAGCCGGACAATGCTAGCTAGTTAGCCGAGAGTTGTTGCTAGCTAGCTAAGGAAGTGGAGCTAGCTAGCCGCGATAGCTTATTGGAGGTTACTTCAGTTTCGCGCATTTCCAGTCCGTTCAACGACCCCTCTTTACTGTTCAACAATTCCGTTTTCCTGGGCGGAAAGACAGTATAGAGACTCTATATTGCTAACCATTGTGAATTACTACATCTGGATAAACCCGGCTCCGATATGAAGAGTTAACATTGTTTGTTTGAGGCGCTTGGTTTTTGCAAACCCTGTTCTTTTGTTTTGACAAAGAAAGGATCCGAGTTTTTTTTTTCCTTCAAATCACAGTCACCTTGTGGGATACTTTCCTTTCTGTTTTGGAGATGGCTCCACATAAGCATGGGTCTTCTGGTGGAAGTCACGTTGGATCGGGTTCAGTGGGTTATGGTTCTGGGGGGAAAGCCAATGGTGGGGTGTACCAGTCCTCTGTTGCAATGGCTGCAGCCAAGAAGCCCAGTATGGAAATGATTCAAGCCGACCACGAACTGTTCTTACAGGCTTTCGAGAGTAAGTTGCTGTCGGCAAGTTATTGCTTCAGTAACTTTAATGTTACATTTTAAATGCGAGGGTTAGTTTTGAGATAATGCTGAAGGGGTCAAATGAAGGTTTGCACAGTTCCATTAGCAGATCATTTTAACGCTGCAGTTGGACAACTTTCCCGACCGTTGACTTGTGATAGATGAGTCAGCTCTTTGTTAATGCTACAAACTAGATTTCAGCTGTCGGTGTTCAGGTCTAAACCTGACAGACAGTATAATGTCTCTTCAGACTGAACTGTCGAAGAGGTGACAGTCATAGATACAACGCCTTGAAGCTGAATGGTGTTGGATCGTGTGCATCTTTTTCAAAATGGTTTCACAGAATGCCACATAGATCATAGACAGAATGTCACATAGATAATAGACATTATCATAGACCGAGCTTGCAATATCGGTAAACTTTTTGGAACTGACAAATCGATCTGTATATCGATTAAAACTGAATTGTACTGTTATGTAGCTACTATTCAACCACGTGCTTATTTGCCTCCTTAAAATGGAATGTGCGACTTATTCTGATGTCGTCTATAGTTTGCGTCTGGCATAGACCCATTTAAGAAAAAATTCTATGCAACAGATCTTTACCACTTTTAAAAGTTTCGTTTTCACAATGTCATTTTTGATAGCATAATTTTACAACATATACCGTCTTTCAGGTCATGTACTTGCATGTTGGCCACATTCCAAGCCTACTGCTTAAATTCTAAGAAAATGCTAACTGTTTAAATGCACATTGGAACTTGGATTTAGAAAAGTTGGTTCTCTGTGTAATGTCAAACAATTTACTGTTGTGACTTGATATACATTACAGAACCAACCCAAATCTACAGATTCCTTCGCACCAGGAACTTAATAGCTGTAAGTGTTTTTTCCTTGAATAGTCACATGGCAGCCTGACCTTTTTAATATCACAGGAAATATTTCTGTGCTTATCACTGCGTTACAATAGAATTGTAACAATTTGTTTTGTTCTCTTGCCTCTTTCAGCCTATATTCTTGCACAGGACACTCACCTACATGTCCCACAGAAACTCACGAAATAATGCCAAAAGGTAAATTGAGTTCAATTCAGATCTTCATTGTCACATAAAAGGAAAATGGAATCATAGCTAGGATGTATACAGTTATTCAGTTGTAGAGTCATATGTGCAAAAGTGCAGAGTACAAGCAAAACATATTTGATCATAGACAGTGACGTATCGACATCACTGTCTATGATCAAATATTTTTTGTCCATGATGAATTTTACATAACGTTTCAGTTTGTTCTAATGGAAATTTTAAATCTCTCGTAGTTGAACTTTCCTGGCAAGCTCTGTCCCATTTTGAGTCAGTGGGAAAATTGGATTGCTATGTAACTACTATTTTTTATTATTGATATGTAGCACCTCATTTTCTGGGCACCTCAGTTTTCTGTTGTTGATATATAAGCGTGAGACTTTTTTTGGGGGGGGGGGGGATTTATGTTTCCAAAACACAATAAAAGACCTCAATAGTAGGTATATTGCTGTTGAGTATGGGCTTGTATCTGTGTTTCTGAATACCAATATGCAGACAAATTGGTCACATAAACCAGAAGACTTATTGTTTGAGGATTATCATGTAGTTGGACATAAACAGGAAAACAGTGAAATGTAATTCATCCCAAGGGGTTTGTGAAATTCAAGAGAAAGTATCAACTGTTGCACTAGGTGGAGACTGTGAAATGGGTTAAAACTGAGATAGGACACTTGTCAGTTAAGCTGTTTTGCATATAGAAACTGCACAGCCATAGAGAGATTTCACTGATACGTGTGCTACCCGCCTAGGTATCTGCCTCTGCCTTAATGCTGTGATAGAATTTTTTCATTAGACCCAGGTATTTTTAATTGCCACTTTATCATTAGTAGCTTTATTTGTTCTTAACAGAGACTTGAGATGGAAATGTTAACAAATTAACCAGTCAAGGTTAATCCCTCATCTAATGTTCAAGTGCTTCTTTGCGTCTCTGCCGTGCTAGGAGCCTGTTTAGTTTCAGTTTCAGCCATGCTAATGCATGCTTTAGTGACTTGAAACACTTGGGGAGAATTGAGGTGAAATAGTTCCACATGACACTGGCTACAGAGCCCTTTGTAAATACTATGTCCAGGAATGTTAATTGGCTTAATATAAGGAGTGGATGTTTTAAAGGATAAAATATTGCTAATACTGGTGACCTGCATGATTATCACTCTCAGACACTGAAATTGGGGTGTTCTTTTCTATACAATTAGTTGAGCACTCTTAGAACAAATGTATAATTATTCCACATATTTTCTTAATGTACCATGAATGAAGCCAGAGGTGTTTTAAATCCATTTTCAAAGTGTTCCTAAAACATGTGAAGGGTGAACTGCACAACAGCTTAATTTTATAAGCTACATTCTCAGTCACTCCTCTGTAAATGAACCCGTAGCACTGTATGTGCTCACCACTGCCCTTCAGCTGTGTGAGGAATTCCTTTCAGTTTCTTCTTGCTGCAAGGCACCCAGTTAACATCCTATGCAGCAAACCCAATGCATAGGGCTCAGATTTTCCACATTATCAGTGAGGTTGTGTATACACAAATTAAGTCTTTCAGCATGCACATTTAACCATTCCATTGAGTTTACTGCATTCGGCATATCAAAAGGGGTTTCGATCAAGTGAATGAGTCATACCACAGACCTCATTCTTGGAAGACCTAAGCTAGTACATACACCTGACATTTTGAGAGTTGGTGACTGCCTGAGGCATATTTTAAGATGATAAATTTTCAAGTCGGCAGGTTGAGGCTTTTCAGTCAAAAGAACTTTGTCAGCATTGGGAAGCAGTCCAGACTACCAGTCAGTGATATTACAAATCCTCTATTTGAAACAAGGAACTGATCAACTCATTTTGAGGAGGGTTTTTATTTTTTTGTCAATGGAAACCCCTCCCTGTTGTGTATCAGTTTCCCTGAAGGTTGATGTTGGAAAGTTGTCTGCTCATGGCCACTAACCCAGCCCTGTATCCTTGTCTCCAGGAAAACTGCCAAGGTTGATGACCTGCTGTTCAGAGTAGAAAAAATGAGGGGCGATCAGGAGACTCGTAGGTAAACCATCAACATGTCCAGACATGTATGACACCCTACGATACGGTTATCTGATTTTAGACTCATTCCTAAACTCTTAATTTTTGCACCTATTCTTTAACAAGGCCCAAATTACACTTGTTCACTTTTTTGTGCTGTGCCGATACATTTACTGTCCCCAATTATAAAGAATTGGTTATGTGACATTAGTCTGCAATTAATGCTTATTCAAGGATCTCCACGTTTAGAGATGTGTCTCTTGTGATGCTAGCCAGTTAATAAAATTCTGCATACACTTCTCTTTGTTTCTGGGGACACCCAATGAACATACCCTTTTGAGCCAATGGTCTACGACAAAGGTTTCCTCTGGGCCCACGATACGGTCTGGTTCTCTATTCTGCCAGTTATTCCACTGATCTAATGAGGAAGTTTTTGTACTTGGCACTATGAGTGGATGTAGTTAACTACCCAGCAGAAGGACTGAAGTTGCAAACCATATGATTACATGGCATACTGAACCAGCAGCCTTGACATGCGGTGAACAGTCCTTCAAATATGACATGGCCCATGCAGTTTAAAGGAGAGGTGCTTAAAATATTGTGTATTTGTTTGTTTTTTGCAGCTTGGCTTCTCATCTTCAGCTTACCTTCACCGGCTTCTTTCATAAAGTTGGTAAGTTGTTGCAGATTTCTATTGGCCATGGTTAAAGATGACTTGATTTTGCTGTGTTTTGTTCACTCGTGTGTGTTAAAGGAGTTCTGCCTCCACCTTTCCTCCCTCATGTCATTACATTTTTCCAGGCAAGCCATCGCAAGACTGTGAGAATGAACAAAACTCTGTGTCTTTGGAAGTTCTGCTGGTCAAAGTCTGCCACAAGAAGAGGAAGGTGTGTGTAGTGTGTTTGTGTGTAACCAATGATGAAAAAATATGGCATACATCAATATATTTCTAGTTTTTCATGAAATGAATGTAATCAATTGAAAATGTACCTTTCGTGCACAAATCCCTTTCCCTGTACAGGATGTGACCTGTCCTGTGAAGCAGGTGCCTGCTGGAAAAAAACAGGTACCTCTGAACCCAGACACCAGCGCTAGTGGCCAGGCCAAACCAGGCTCCTTCCCCTCCCTGCTGGTTCCCAGCAGTGAGTTTGAGCCCAGCAACTCTCACATGGTCAAATCCTACTCACTTCTCTTCAGAGTGTCCAGGCTGGGTACCAGCTGTACTTCCAGCCCAGGAAATGCCCGCATGCAACTCAATGGTCTGGCCAACGGAGAGATGCATCACAACAGAGGTGAGATGCTGAGTCTCTTTTGCATTTTCAAGAGGTTATGCTTCTTTGTTGAGTTGCTGCATCAAATGGGAAGCATTTCAACGCAGTGTGTTTTACTTTGTCAGAGAACCTGTCACTGTTTTGGTATGCATATTTCTGTATGGGTTCACAAGAAAGAAATGCCAGTTTCCTAGCTGTTAGAGACTCGTATGACCACAGAGACTCCGGTTTAATCCTAGCACCAGCCACTCAACTGGATGAGGTCCTGCCTATTGACGTAAAAGATAATCTTCACCACCAATATATACAGGATCCAATGCTTGATTTCTGATTGTCTACTCCTCCTAAAACTCCATATGCAACCTATAACAAAGCCTGGGCCCTGAGGGTAGTTTATGAAGGTGGTTGACTGTTGATGAAATCACATGGAGGTGTGTACGGATACAGGTGACAAAATTTAACCAGAATAAACTCACTCTTTAATGCCTTATGGAGTGTTTTGATACACCTATTGATATAGTCAAGAGGTCCCCATAACATGGAGTCATATTGTCCTTTTCACTAAGCACAATGCATTTTTTGTATGTTAGGTCAGGATTATGCTTTCATAAATTAATCATCTGGCGCTCAGATTACTAGGATGGGAACAGCCAGGTTAATGTTTGGCACATACAAAGCAGAGGAGTGTTTACGCTGCATTATGTCTTTTTTGCTTCAGACGTTACAGAGGAAGCGGCAAACCGGAAGAGGAGGAGCTCATCACTGAGAGAGGAGGGAGAAACCACGTTTGTGGCTCAAATGACTGTCTTTGATAAGAACAGGTGAAACATAGTTCTTAATCTAACTGAAGAAGCCCCCAATTTTCACACAATGGAGTTTTTTTTTGTTATCTCTTGGCAGAAGGGAAAAAAACTATTGTGTGTGTGTTTGCAGACGTTTACAGCTGTTAGATGGAGAGTATGAGGTCTCCATGCAGGAGATGGAGGAATGTCCCATCAGCAAGAACAGAGCAACCTGGGAGACCATCCTGGATGGAAAGGTCTGTATGAGTGGGGCACTCCCTTTCTTGCATTTGTACCTATGGCTAAGCATCCAAAGGACTCAAGGATCAACTTAAGGGGAGATTAACTTAGTGGCCTACTGGCTAATGATTTAATTTTATTATTCAGTAATGCAGGCTGAACTAGGTTTCAGAAATTATGATGTCATGCGTGTCTTGTTGGCCAGGTAAGCTACCATTTGCCGTGAAGTACCAAGAGTTTATCGGGTTTTCTTTCCAACCGATCACTAAACTAGAGGGTTTCACTGACTAGTCAGTCCTCTTTGGTTGAGTTTGAGCTGATAAGCGAAATCAGCTGATGTAGTGATTGGTTGGAAGGAGAACCTGCAGACTCTTGTTATTCTGTGGAATATGGTTGTGTGTGTCTGATGCACACAATGCGATGTTTGCTTTGAGAATGTTGATTGAGAAGTATAGAGAAGGTCCGAAGGAGTTACATTGTGCCTTTGTGGATTTAGAGAAAGCATACAACAGGGTGCTGAGAGAGGAGGTGTGGTATTTGAGGAAGTCGGAAATTACAGAGAAGTATGTAGGAGTGGTGCAGGATACGTATGAGGGAAGTGTGACAATGGTGAGGTGTACAGTTGGAATGACAGATGGGTTCAAGGTGGATGTGGGATTACATCAAGGATCGTCTCTGAGCCCTTTCTTGTTTGCAATGGTGATGGACAGGTTGACGGACAAGATCAGGCAGGAGTCTCCATGGACGATGATGTTTGCAGATGTCATTGATCTGTAGCGAGCGTAGGGTGCAGGTTGAAGAGAACCTGGAGAGGTAGAGGTATGCACTGGAGAGAAGAGGAATGAAAGTCAGTAGGAGCAAGACGGAATACATACGCGTGAATGAGAGGGAGGACAGCGGAATGGTGAGGCTGTAAGGAGTGGAGGTGACACAGGCATATGAGTTTAAATACTTGGGGTCAACTGTCCAAAGTAATGGGGAGGGCAGAAGAGAGGTGAAGAAGAGAGTGCAGGCAGGGTGGAGTGGGTGGAGAAGAGTGTCAGGAGTGATTTGTGACAGAAGGGTACCAGCTAGAGTTAAAGGGAAAGTTTACAAGATGGTTGTGAGACCAGCTATGTTATATGGTTTGGAGACAATGGCACTGACAAAAAGACAGGAGGCGGAGCTGGAGGTCGCAGAGTTGAAGATGCTAAGATTTTAATTGGGAGTGACGAAGAAGGACAGGATTAGAAATGATTATATTAAAGGGACTGCTCAAGTTGGACGGTTTGGAGACAAAGCAAGAGAGGAAAGATTGAGATGGCTTGGACATGTGTGGAGGAGAGATGCTGGGTATATTGGGAGAAGGATGCTGAATATGGAGCTGTCAGGAAAGAGGAAAAGGGGAAGGCCAAAGAGGAGGTTTGTGGATGTGGTGAGAGAGGACATGCAGGTAGGTGGCTGTTGTGACAGAGGAAGATGCAGAAGACAGGAAGAAATGGAAATGGATGATCCGCTGTGGCGACCCCGAACGGGAGCAGCCGAAAGTAGTAGTAGTAGTAGTAGTAGTGTCTGATGCACACATTAGGAGGTCAAGCTAGCATACTGTTACACACTGACTGTTTCTCTTAGTAATTTCTTTACCATCTGTATACCATTCTAATTGTGGAAAGCTCATGTCAGACAGACTTAAGTTCAAGGTGTGGACTATTGACAAGTTTTCTGAAACATGAAATGATGAGGAACCTCTGTCCCCTTTCATACCCCTCTCTGCATAGCGTTTGCCACCGTTTGAGAGTTTCTCACAGGGTCCGACACTGCAGTTCACATTACGTTGGACAGGCGAAGGCTCGGGCCACTCCACTGCCCCTGTGGCCAAACCCCTGGCCACCCGCAACTCTGACACCAGCTCACCTGCTGCTAACAACCAGGACACCCGGCCCAGCTCTGTCAGAGCCACACACACACTAGGTAAGCTAGACATAGGGGGAATTCATTTAGCACCTTCTGTTTATTTGAAAAGTCATGGCATTAGAAGATTGTATCTGACCTAGTTAGCTTGAAGAGATAAACGCTGTTTTCTGTCTTGGTTGAAAATGTTTGTTTGATGCTTGCAATGGTAAGATAAAACACTTGTTTGTCTGAATCTCATTTTGCTCATTCACCCGTCATTTTGTTTGTCAAAGTTATCTAACAATGTTCGCAAAGCAAGACAGGATTGGCTTGTTCAGTCAGCACCAGTATTTTGTACAACGTGAAGGGCCTTAAACCTAAAATCAAAATGTACTGGTTCCATCATTACATTCTGAGCATAACACATTAAATTACATGTTTTTTTGTTGGGTTTTTTTTGTTATTTGATCAATGTATTTTTATGTTGCAGAGAATTCTCAACAGTTTGAAAGCTTGGTATATCTGTCTCTGTTTTTCCTTAATTCAATAATAGTGAAAGAGTCCATCAGTAATCATGTACAGACCAGAAAGGAGCACATCTCAATGGAATCTCGTCAGAAACTACGCATTTTCTACCAGGCGAGTCTCATCTATCGTTTCTCTGGGCATTACAACGTAGGTAACCTTATAATATTATCACCAGCTGAATTTCACTGGTGGATTTTCATATAATGGTTTAAGTATCTCTTTGATCTACCTTTAATTTGAATTCCAATCCCAGAGGAGGGACTTTGTCTTCATTAGTTAATAACTCATGTAGATGTTGTCATGCAGTCTTCTTTCCTATCTAGTCACTGTTGTCATACAACACAACACTAGTGCTGGACCTACATGTCCTGTCCCTCTTGTACAGAGTCTTTTCAACTGTGTGCTTGTTTAAGTACCTGTCTGTTTCCTATCCAGTTTCAGTACAACAACAACACAAGACAGCAGACGGAGGCCAGAGATGACCTTCACTGTCCCTGGTGCACCCTCAATTGTAGGAAGCTCTACAGCCTGCTCAAACACTTGAAACTCTCCCACTCTCGCTTCATTTTCAACTACGTGGTGAGACACAGTTTGTGTGTGTACACGTCATAGTGTAACTGAAATCTGAATCTTGAGTCAATGTTGGCATTTGTAGAGCAAAGATGGGCAGAGTGTGAATGATGTGTTGGAATTTATGAGTCCAGTTTTGAATATGCTTTTGTGTCTACCCCAGCGAACGCACTCATTTTTATTGCTCATTTAATTGTTATCCTCCACCCCTCTGTCTTCTTCCTCCTCTGTGTTTCTGCTCCTCTTGATCAGCCTCACCCTAAAGGGGCGAAGATAGAGGTGTCCATAAACGAGTGTTACGATGGTTCATATGTGGGCAACCCTCAGGACATCCACAACCAGCCAGGCTTTGCTTTTAGCAGGAATGGCCCAGTCAAGAGGACCGCAGTCACTCACATCTTGGTCTGCAGGTAACGTAAATCCTGTGGGCGCAGCATTGGCTCACTACTTTTCAGTCGTTGTGTGGTAAAATCAAAGTAATTGACTGGAATCAACTGGAAAAATACAAAGTACAGAGATGGCTTATGCTGCATATACAGGAATCGTACTGAAAATGTTAGGCGCACATAGTGCATATCACACTTGAATAACTAATTATGGCTTCATAAAATAAAGTTCACAAACTGCTTTAACATCACCTAAAAGCAAACTACATATAAGCTATTATGAACTACAACCAAAGAGTAAAAGAAAACAACAAAGTAAAATCTTAGTTATTTATCACATGAGATTTAGATATATCTAATTTTAGTACTTGGTGAGGACTAGATGTTCAAATGGTTGATGGCTATGTCCTAATATGTAAAACCATAGAATTGAATGTGGGTGTACTTTCCTTTTCTAATCACTGTTGACTAAGTTGCGATTTATGCGATACTAAATTGAAACGGATTGTACCACAATTACTTGTTCTTACACAAAGCTTACTTTGTTACACTTTGCAGCTGTAATTTAGTTTCGGTTGCAAGTCAACTGTGGAACACATTTTTAGCTTGACACAAATAAGCTTACAAAGAACAATGGCAATAACAACATCACAAACCACTGCCTGCTTAAAGAAAAAATCAAACAGAACAAGAGTTTCGAATGTAATTAAGGTTCTATGAATTCTGGATGACCACCAGAGATGATATGTAATACTTGGATATGCATCGCGTGCTTGCGCGGGAGGTCAAGACATAATACCAACAAAGTCACACATGTGACCAGGGTGACGTAAGCAACCTGATAAAGGGTCCTGGCACCCAGCAGTCGTCTCCTACAGAATTTTCTCATTAAGCTTCCGAGTGACCGTGAACTCTGGGGTTCATCCAGAATTCATAGAACCTTAGTTGTATTCATAACTCTTGTTCTATTTCATTCTTGACCACCAGAGACGGTATGTAATAGGCTTGGGCAATTGGATGACTATAACGGCGATTGGCTGAGTCCAATCGGCAGTTGTTTTTTTGGGTGATTTTCTTCTTCTTTTTTTTGCACAATTTATCCTTTTATTTTGCTAATTTAATGGTATGCCTCCTCAAGAATTCAACTCGGTAAATAATGAACCTGTAAAGTGCAATTCAAAGCGTGCATGAATAGGAACTGGCAGTTGGAGTTGGGCCATATGCACGTTCTTGGTACACTGATTTCCAACAAGTCTTTCACAAAACGGGGCAGTGACTGTAGTGACTAAGGGTGTACTCACGCTATGCAGTATGAGGTAAATTGTCATAAATGACGATTTAGCTGTCTTTAGTGGTTGCAATCCGATTGATTGGTGCTGAATAGCAACGTCAATTTATAAACTAGAACAAAAGCTGTATGTGCAGTTGTGCACCCTGATCATTTAATAGCATAGTTATCTTATCCCCATGAAAGATGGGTTCAAGGTAGAGGTGGGATTACATCAAGGATCGGCTCTGAGCCCTTTCTTGTTTGCAATGGTGATGGACAGGTTGACGGACAAGGTCATGCAGGAGTCTCCATGGACGATGATGTAGGCGGATGACATTGTGATCTGTAGCAAGAGTAGGGTGCAGGTTGAGGAGAGCCTGGAGAGGTGGAGGTATGAACTGGAGAGAGGAGGAATGAAAGTCAGTAGGATCAAGACAGAATACCTATGCATGAATGAGAGGGAGGACAGTGGAATGGTGAGGATGCAAGGAGTGGAGGTGACGAAGGCATATGAGTTTAAATACTTGGGGTCAGCTGTCCGAAGTAACAGGGAGTGCAGGAGAGAGGTGAAGAAGAGAGTGCAGGCAGAGTGGAGTGGGTGGAGAAGAGTGTCAGGAGTGATTTGCGACAGAAGATTACCAGCAAGAGTTAAAGGGAAGGTTTACAAGATGGTTGTGAGACCAGCTATGTTATATGGTTTGGAGACAGTGGCACTGATGAAAAGACAGAAGGCGGAGCTGGAGGTGGCAGAGTTGAAGATGTAAAGATTTTCACTGGGAGTGACGAAGAAGGACAGGATTAGGAGCGATTATATTAGAGGGACCGCTCAAGTTGGACGGTTTGGAGACAAAGCAAGAGAGCCATGATTGAGATAGCTTGGACATGTGTGGAGGAGAGATGCTGGGTATATTGGGAGAAGGATGCTGAATATGGAGCTGTCAGGGAAGAGGAAAAGAGGAAGGCCAAAGAGGAGGTTTATGGATGTAGTGAGGGAAGACATGCAGGTGGCTGGTGTGACAGAGGAAGATGCAGAAGACAGGAAAAATGGAAACGGATGATCCGCTGTGGCGACCCCTAACAGGAACAGCCAGAAGTAGTAGTAGTAGTAGTAGTAGTAGTAGTAGATCTTATCCGCACCTGTTTGTTAATTTGGAGGCATCTTTCATCTGATGCCATCGGAACCTCCCCCCCCCCCCCCCCATTGTGTCGGACAGCCATTCAGCCTGTCTTTACAGCTTTTTGGTAATCAAAGTTCTCCAGTTTATTTTTTGTAATTGAAGAAGAGTAGCCTATAGGTGGTAATGTTTCAGTAAAATTAGATTTTCACATTAATGCTCGTGCAAATTGGTATAGTTAGAATCTATTGTTGGCACTACTCGTGTGTAAAGATGGCAAATTTCTTCATTTAGGTCCTTTGGCTTGCTGCCGGTGGCATCAGGTTTAAAACCAAAATAATCCCCAAATAGGGGATTTTGTATTCTTTTTCACAATAAGCTGTTCCATGATTGCATTAGTTGAAAATAGCCGGTATGCGCAGGGGTATATCAGCAATCGCCGATTGTTGGGCTGACGATGACCGGTAGGAAAGTTTTTTTATATCGCCCAATCCTAGTATGTAATACCTGAATGACCCATTCCAACAAGGTAACAAGGAATCTGCATTCACCATGCAGTCGCCATGCTTCAGTTGAGGACCGAGGGAGCAGACAAGACTGCTGTCGTCACAGGATGAGGGGTGGCCACGTTAACTCTGTAGCAGTGGGCAAAGGTACAGGAAGAAGCCCAAGTAGCTGCAGCACAGATGTCACTCAGTGGAACACCCTTCAAGGCAGCCCAAGAAGTGGAGAAACCCCTGGTTGAAAGACATTTCACAGGGAGGACGTGGAGCCCCTAAGCCTGTATGCTTGTCATATACTAGTATCGACAACACAGTTGAGGAGTCTTATGTTTAGACAAGGCACAACTCTTACTGTGCTTTCCATTATGAACAAATAGCGCAACAGACTTACAGAACTCAGCCGACACATCTATGTACTGCCTCAGAGCACCAATAGGAAAAATTAGTCTGAAATTAGGATTAGGAATGTTAAGGATTAATCATTTAATTGCCGTTAAGAATTTAACCGATTAAAAATGTATTAACCAGCAATATGTTTTGTGCACCATTTCTCTGGCGATCGCGTATTAACTTCTATACCACAATAGGGCGTACTTCACCTTTGCAGTTCAGAAAAAGTACTGGTGTAACAAAGGAAGAATCAATCCTGATCACATAGGTTCATCTCATTTCATCATCAGCTGCTTCACCGGGGTCGGGTCGCGGTGACAGCAAGCTAAGTAGGGCACTCCAGACGTCCCTCTCCCCAGCAACACCCTCCAGCTCCTCCTAGGGGATCCCAAGGCGTATGTTCATTTTCTTAAATACAAACCAGTAAGATTTTAAGCTAATTGTGGAGAGGTTCCGAGTATTTTTTATTTTCCTCTTACACAGCACTTAAAGTTTACTTAAAAATTAGGTTTGCTTTGGTCTGCCTTATTTGATTTGGTGGCACCATTTTTTGAACAAGGACAGGCAGACAATTGCAGCCGTTTCAAGAGAGAGCCTTATTGTTTTATTATTCTGTTCATTTAAATTGCTTGTGCGTCATGAATTAATGTTTCACTTAACTAATGTACTGCTAGAATTGTTTAAATAAATTTAAACTGAGGAGAAAACCATGTGTTTTGTATCTTATTAATGATTAATTGATTATTGATTAACATGTACAACTATCGGTTAAGGAAAATGCATGAAATTTGCAACCCAATGATGCAGTTTGTCTGCCCCTGAAAACTGACATATTGATTGGCTGATTGATGTGAAAAACTGAAAGCCTCTTAGAAAGAAATGAGGGGTTGGGCTACATGGTAACCTCAGACCCATCAGAATTCCAACGCAAACAGTCCTGGGCAATAGACGGGCTGAAGCTCGCGAACTCACTTTGCAGATGCAACAGCAAGGAGAAAGGCTGTCTTACTGGACAGCCATCTGAAGTCAGCCTGTTCCAGGGGCTCAAACAGTGGGGAACATAATGTTTCTAGGACAATAGGCAAATCTCATGAAGGCACCCGTACAACCTGTGGGGGCCGCAACTGGAGAGCACCTTTCAGAAAACAGCTCACCAGAAGATGTGACTCTGCAGTTTGATTGTCCACCAAAACATGTCGAGCCAAGACGGCAGCAACATACACCTTAATTGTAGAGACTGAGAGCCCCTTATCCAGCAACATTTGCAAATATTTGAGCAATATATGCACAGAGCAATGCTCTTGTGTCCAAGTGTTGATCCTTGAACCAACTGGAAAAGAGTTTCCATCTGTTGCCATACAGCACCCTAGTTGAGGATGCTCGAGCATTAAGTATGGTCTGGACCACAGCCTGATCGCAAGAACTCAGTAGCGAGCCTGGTTCTTCAGGGGCCAAGCATGCAGCTGAAGGCAATCCGGGTGAGGATATCAAATGCACACACCCACAATTGTGACAGAACTGTGACAGACTGTCTTGGAGGAGAGGCCAAGGCACTCTGTTGAAAAGCCGATGGATCACAGGAAACCATATCCTCCCCAGCCAGTATGGAGCCACCAGCAGCACTGTGTGGTTGCATCTGTCTACTCTGTGGAAGTTTGAGTAGTGGAAGCGGAGGGAAGGCATAAAGGAACCAGTCTGGCCAGGGATGTGTCAGTGCATCCTGCCCCAATGAACTAGTTGGTTCAGAGGGGGAGAACCACATTGGACAGTATGTCCGTTTCTGAAGAACACGGGTTGAATTCCGCTCTGTCGAACCTCTCCCAGATCATCCTAACCACCATCGGGTTCAGTCTCCACTTGCCTGGAGGGGGATTTTATCGGGAAAGCATGTCTGCGGCCTTGTTCTGCACACCTGGCAATGACACTCCCATTGCATTGCCCTGAGACTTGCAAGGCAAGGTGAGGCCCACTGAAGGTGTCTATGAGCCTCCTGCTGGGACTGACTGGATTTGGTGTCCCCCTGATGGTTCACATGATAAACTGTTGAAGTTTTGTCTGAACAAGGACACATTTTCCTTCTGATAAAGGAAGAAAATGTCTGAGGGCTAAGTGTACTGCATGCAGTAAATTTATGTGTTGGACCTTCTATTGAGGACTCTGGGTCCCCCTGACTGCCCCGTGGTTCCACACAGCCCCGGGAGGGAAGTGAGCCCAAGGGAACAGCGTGGCACAGATAAGCCTTGTTT
The DNA here is from genome assembly GCF_029633865.1 of Lampris incognitus. Taxonomy (NCBI): domain Eukaryota; kingdom Metazoa; phylum Chordata; class Actinopteri; order Lampriformes; family Lampridae; genus Lampris; species Lampris incognitus. The sequence continues at coordinate 16,446,007 of NC_079220.1, read as the reverse complement.
CTCCAGGATTCTAGAGACCAAGGGCACTGGCTTGAGACCATCCTGCTTTTGGTGCTTCCTAGTCTCAAGGCCCAGACCTTTGATCCAGATCTGCAAGGGGCACAGTGAAATTAGCACTAGAGTAATGGTGATGGATAAATCGCGTTTTCATCGTCATCGCAATATGAATATGCACATTATGAATATGCGCAGTAAATACATCGCAAAAGACTGCCAGAAATGTGATGACTAAGAACTCATTTTATTTACAAGCGCCATGCATTCACTCTCAGCATGCGAACATTTGACCTATCAGATGTACACATGTAGCTGGTTGCATCAGCAGAGCTTAAGTTCGATCTTTACCTAGTTCCAACGTATCAGCACTATGTTTGAGTTTACAAACAACTAAAAGTTATACCATTGCACCAAATCGCATGTGTTCAACGTAGACTTAAGTTATATCTTAAAACTTAATGTAACACTTAAGTAGGATCAACATCTGCTGTAAAAAAAAAAACACTAACATGGCTTTTCGGTTTGAGCAAGTGGAAAACGTGCTGCAAAATGAAGAAAATGAAGGACGACACAGTTTGTGTAGGCAATGAGCTCTGTGCGACAGATTAAATCTGCTGGACCTGTACAACGACATTGATTCATATTCACATTTCACAGATTTCAGCACACAGAAATTCAGCGAATAACGGACCTTCTTTCCATTGACTTAAAGCATGACGTGGACAGGAATGGAAATAATAAATACACACAAGAAAAGTGTATTAATGATCTTTGGTCCAATCGAATGACAGAGCCCTACATAATCTTCACTGTACACTGCTTGGATTAAGGCTTTTAACTAAAACGCAATGTCTACAGACAGCCTACTTCCCCTGAGAAAACATCGTGTGTGGACTACCTAATATGTACACACTTCAATATTTGTTAATTTATCGCAAGTCATATCATCATCGCATATTAAAAAATGTTACTGCACATTGCAGATTTTCCTCATATTGTACAGGCATCCTAGAGGGATGACTTCCGTTGCCGCTGTCAATTTGCCCAGCAACTGGAGGAATAGGCTGCATGTTAGCCTTGTGCTTCTCTGAAAATGAAACATGAGGCTGAGAATGTCATCCACCCTCTGGGGAGAGGGAGAGGCCCCTCATTAACACTGAATCGAGGGCAACGCCAATGAACACAACTCACTGACTGGGAACTAAAGAACTCTGCAAAATTCATAGTGAGCCCCAGCTGGGTCATATGGGCCAAAAGAGTTGTTGTGTTGCAAATTGCCTGCTCCTGGGTCGAAGCACATATCAACCAATCGTCCAAGTAAAAAAGAATCAGCATGCCCCTGGCCCACAGAAGAGAAAGTGCTGCCGCAGTGTCAAGTCAATTTTATTTGTATAGCCCAATATCACAAAGTACAAATTTGCCTCAGTGGGCTTTACAGCAACACAACATTTTGTCCTTTGACCCTTGCATCGGATAAGGAACAACTCCCTAAAAAAAATCCTTTAACAGGGAGAAAAAATAGGAAGAAACCTCAGGGAGAGCAACAGAGGAGGGATCTCTCTCCCAAGATGGACAATGTGCAGTGGATGTTGTGTGTACACAGTTTACAGAATACAATATTGAAGAGGATAACAGATAATGGAATTATAAAATATGAAGAATATGATGAGGAGGATGCCAAGCAGTGTCCAGATGTCACCAGAATAGCCCAGGACATGAACCATGCGACCACCATCACCCAAGCAGTGTCCAGATGCCACTGGAACAGCCCAGGACCTGAGCCATGCGACCAGCATTACCATGTAGACAAAAAAAAACACACACACATTAGTTACAGGCAGGATAACAAAATTACATGGATTCATAAGATATATTTAAAAAGAAAACGTGACGAGGGGGATGACAAGCAGTGTCCAGGTGGCGACCACCATCACCATGGAGACCTGGGAGGAGGACAGACTTAACATGCACGCAACGGAAACTCACATCACACCATTCACACACACAGAAGAAGAGAAAGGAGAAGACATTCAGAGAGAGAGAGAAGAGAACAGTTTGCAGTAGTCAATAATCTATACGCAATAATCTCGTTGGCAGAATAGTGCTTGGTAAATTCATTGAGATGGAAATCGGCCCGCCATGCAGTACAGGTTGTTAAGCACTCAACTTTAAGGCAACTAATTGTAGGCCAAGGCAAAATGATGAGTTTTTTAAGTTTGAATTTAAAGGACTCAACAGACCCCGTGTGATGGCAGCAGGCAGGTTATTCAACAAGAACGGGGCCAGATAGGAAAAGGCCCTGCCGCCAGCTGACTTCTTTTTAACTTTGGGTACACGCAGGAGTCCTGTATTTTGAGAGCGAATAGCTTGAGATGGAATGTACGGTTTAAGGAGATCAGACAGGTAAGATGGGGGCAAGCCCATTTAGGATCTTATAAGTAATTTCTTTAATGTGCTTATCAAAGGAAAGGCTGGGATCAAACCATAACACTAGCTTTTTGGCTGCCACACTTTGTAAAATCACAGAGTTGTCAATTGTTATCATTACTTAAATCAAACTGGTGTCTGTCTAGCAGGGCCAATGACCATCATCTCAGTTTTGTCTGAATTTAAAAGCAGAAAGTTTTTCACAGCAGCCAAGCAGGACTCTAAATTAGTCATTCGAGCATGATCATCAGGCCTTATAGGCACATACAGCTGAGTATCATCAGCATAGCAATGGAAATGTTTTCCATAACTTTGTATAATTTGGCCAAGAGGTGAAATATAGAGAGAAAAGTAGAGGGCCAAGAACCAAGCCCTGAGGTACACCATATTTAACATCAGAATTTTGATGTGATATTACTATAGCAGACACAATGTGTTCTTCCTGATAAGTAGGGCTTAAGCCAAGACAGAGCTAAAACAGCGACACCAAAATTACAATTTAATCTGTCTAATAGTATACAGTGATGAACGGTGTCAAAGGCTGCACTGAAGTCCATCAGTAGATGCACAGAAATGGAATCAAGAGTCCATAGCTAGTAAAAGATCGTTCACCACTCTGGTCAGAGCAGTTTCAGTGGAGTGACAGGTCCTGAAAGCCGATTGAAAAGGTTCATGTAGTATATGGTTTTCTTCTATATGGGTCAAATGTTGTTGATAGACAACTCTAGTACTTTTAGAAAAGAATGGAAGATAAGAGACTGGTCGATACTTATTAAAAGACCCTGGATCGAGGTGTATTTTTTTTAAAAGTAGAGGTTTAATCGCAGCTGTCTTAAAACTGCTGTGCCAGGTAGTAAGTGATAAATTAACAATGTAGCGTTGTAGGTCCCAGGAAAGGCCAGAGGTCTTTAAAAAGTTTTGCTGGTAAGGGGTCAAGTAGGCAAGTAGTTGGTTTAGAAGCTGACATGAGCTTAGTCGAAGTATCACGAAAGATAGTCTCAAAAGCTGTAATAACAGGGACTATTAGTGACTCATTGTATAGATATGAATTTGGTAAGATGGGGTCTGCAGGAGTAGCTGGAGTTGAAGAGCTAATTTTGTTTATGAGCTCATCAACCTTATTGCAGAAAAAGTCTAGAAACTCATGGGCTGTGAATGGTGAGCAGCTAATAGATGGTTGGTTTTTATTAGGTTTAGATACAGTTTCAAAGAGAAATCTGGGGTTATGTTTATTAATATTGATTAAGTGAGAGAGATACGCTGCTTTTGCAGCAGATAAAGCACACTTGTATTTCAATATCCGTCATGTGTGGGCGAGTTGGGATCAGAAGAAGTAGAAGAGGGGAAGAGGTGAAGAAAACTGTTAAAACATCTCTTACCTCTGCAGAGAGGTAAGAAAAGTCTCTGTTCAGTGTTCACCTCAGACAGGCCTAAAGTTACTCTACTAAAGATAGGCCAGACAGCCAAAACACTTAACAAAACACTTTGCAACCCTATTTTTCAAGAAATTTGCCGTAGTTGTAAAGAACCTTCTCATAAGAAGTAACATTGGCAACATCGACAATGCCACGTGAGTGACAACAACGCAAGTATTGTATTTAGAAATCACGTCAGGGCACAGCGCTGTCGCTCGACACAACCTCTACGTTGCATTCTTTATTTAGCCTGACACAGCATCACAGGCAGACCCGATCAAACAACCCAGAGCCTGCAGGCATCACCAATCGATCCCAGCACAACAGAACAGCACCAAATCAAATGCAGCACTGTCGATGTGTGCAGACATAACACCCCCCCCCCCCCAGCAGGATTTCAAACATGAAAGGTTGACACAAAGTCCTCTAGGTGGCCAGGGCGTAAACGTGTGCGAACAGGTTGCGGGGCGGCCTGAGGCTGGGCAGGCCGAGGTGGGGAGGGAGAAGGCAGGGGAAGCTGAGGCCCAAGAATGTCTGGGGCCCGTGTAGGAGCTGCATGAAGCCCCGGGGCGTCTCGCCATGCCGAGGGAATGGCTAAGGTTGTGTCACCAGCTGTGTGTGGCGGAGCTGACACCTTCCGTAGACGACTTGAGTGCCACCGAGTGCCATCGCTGAGGAGGTAAGTGGCTGGGCCCAGCTGACAGGTGACTTGGAGAGGAGAGGACCAGTATGAAGCCATTTTATTGTCCCTGTGGGGCCTGCGGACCCTGACCCAGTCTGACACATTGATGTCTGGCACCCTGGTTCGTTTTGACTGGTCAAACCGTTGCTTCATCCGCGTCTGCTGACGAGTGACTGAGGCTCTGACCCCAGAGGGAGGTGCCTGGGGTGTGGAGGGGCGGAGCCTGTCAAGGGGCATGCACAGTTCCCGGCCTAGCATGAGAGAGGCTGGGGAGATCCCTGTGGTCGAGTGCTGTGTGGCCCGATAGTGCAGCAGAGTGTGACGGATGGCCTGCGTGAAAGAGCACCCTTGGGCCATGTGTGCTCTGAGGCCGTTCTTCAGTGACTGGTGAAAACGTTCAACGCCGCCATTGGCCTGGGGGTGGTAGTACGCAGTGCGTATATGACGGATGCCCTTGCTTTCGAGATAAGCAGTGAACTCAGCAGAGACCAGCTGAGGGCCGTTGTCAGTGGTGATGGTCTTTGGGAGGCCCCAGTGAGAGAAAAGAGAGTTCACGGGATGCGGCGCAGTGGTTGGATGACAGATTTCACAGCAGGGTTGAGGAGAGGTTGATGGGCGAAGGTGGAGAGGCAGCCCAGCCCCATATACAGCGATGGCCACTTCTGCTGCCAAGGTGTGGCAACAGTCAGGATTGCTGCCCCCCTTGTGTCTTAAGAGGGAGAACCCCAGAGCGGAGAACAGGTCCAGGCCCATCAGGTTGGCCCCACGGCGTGCCACATGGAAAACTGCATTGGGCACCAGCTTGGTTCCATAGCAGACAGTCACTTGGAGAGAGCCAACCAGATCGATTTTGGAGTCACCATACCCACAGAGGACAGCTGAGGGTGCGGACAGTGGCAGTGAACCGAAAAATTGACTGTAGGTATCAACATTCAGGAGAGACACACCTGCACCAGTGTCCAACAGCAGGGGGATGCATACATCATTAATGTTGACTGTGCATGATTTGAATGACACTGGCCCAGAGCTCACCTTGTGAATGACGGCGGTTGAAGACTGGGGGGTGTGGCCCTCTGACCCAGCCGGGGAAGATCGACAGACGTTGGCAAAGTGATTTTGCTTACCGCAGCTACGGCATGTCTGGCCACGGGCAGGGCAGTTCTGAGCCCTTGAAACATGAGACCGAGACCCACAGTTACCACAGGACTGTTGAGGGCGGGGCCGAGAACGCCGTCGTTGCAGTTGCAAGACGTCCCCAGTGGAGTCGGCGCCCGCCTCGCTCTGGCTGGGTTGCGTCCCGAGGGGCAGCCGTGAGTAGAGGGAGGAGTCGTTGGCAGCTTGACTGGAGGTGGCCACTTGCTGTGTATTTAGCACAGCAGCACACTCAGCTGCTTCCTCAACCTGTAGTGCGATGGTAATTGCTCTGGACAGCAGCAGATCGTCTTTCCAGCAGGAGAGTCTCACGCACCTTTGCGTTGTTGGTGTGTTCGATTAGCTGGTCGCGAACCATCTCGTCCCGAAGCGCGCCAAACTTGCATGAGCTAGCTAGCCCTCGCAAATTAGCTACATACTGCTGCACAGACTCACCAGGCAGACCCGATCAAACAACCCAGAGCCTGCAGGTATCACCAATCGATCCCAGCACAATAGAACAGCACCAAATCAAATGCAGCACTGTCGATGTGTACAGACATAACAGCAAGAGCATGTCATTTGATGTTAATTTCTTTTTCTTTTTTAAAAAAAATACATTTATTTCAGATTTTTCCCTTTTTCTCCCAATTTAGTGGCCGACCGATCCCTGGTTTAGTCCAAACACCCACCCTCGTACTGCATGCGTTCGCCAACTGCATCTCTCCGGCTGGCAGTCTCGAAGGAGACGCCTCGCTACTTTCGTGACAAGGCGAATCCAGGCCGAACCACTGCTATTCCGACACACACACACACACACACAGACGCATTCGTGTGACGAACACAAGCCGACTCCGCCCCCCTCCTGAAGACAGCGTCGCCAGTTATTGCTGCGTCATCGAGTCCGGCCGTAGTCGGATCTGACGAGACCGGGGCGCGAACCTCGGTCCCCAGTGGGCAACTAGACCGCCACACCACCGCGGACCATTTAATGTCAATTTCTACATTTGTAATCATCTGTCACTTGGAAAACAACCAGAAGGGTAATTTTTCATTTCCTACATTCTCTTGAAGAACCCCAGGATTGATAGTTGCGACGTAGCGGCTACTCGTTTTCTCAGTCGCAGAATAGCAGGGCAAGCCCTTCGGGTTCAGCGCTAGGTGTCCTTAGCTTAGACGTTTGGCTGACAGGACGTCAGATGGCGCCAACGTTAACCGGAAGAGAATGCAGAAACGCATGCGTTTTTGTTCATATCGGAACAAACAGGCCAGCTTTCGTTTGTGCGGCAAGACTACATTTCATCGACCGCGATTGCCCAGCGATCGCTTATGTTAGCATTTGTAGATGAGAAAAAGTGAATTTATACAAATATGGTATTTCTTAAACCCCGTTTTGGTCACTATCAGCAGTTCAGTTAGAACTCTGCAAGCATTGTTTGGATGAACAGAAAGGTAAAGGTGAATAACTGACACAAAGTTGAGCCTTCTCTTTCACACATCAAGATATTTTGAGTTTGGTTTTGCGGCACATTTATTGGTCACTTGTTAGCATTCGTGAACGGGCAGTGCCGGACCCCGGACGCGGTTCGCTCGTTCTCATAGCCTAGAGACATGATGGGAGTAACACTACATACTCAGTGGGCCGCATGTGCCCGGAAGTGACCCTTCGCTAAGCCACGCCCCCGAAAAGCAGACTGGCCAGTCACAGCGCAGCATAGGACAGGCTCCGACAGAGGTCCGACACTTTCACGGCGCTCCGTTGACTCCGATGCAAAAGTTTCAGATTTTCGAGCTGGTTTTGTGGACTTTTAGCTAGTTAGGTGGTTAAACGTTGTGCCTGGGGCACTTGTAACAGTGACACTCGTTACCTGAAGAGGTTGGAAGGAGCTGTACGTTTTTTTCCCCTTTTCAAAACCAAAATTAAACCCTGAGAAGTGTAGGCTGTGGATAAAGCTATATGGACGTCCTCAAATCCAGTTGAACCCCTCAAAGATCAACAAGCATAGCTTTGTGTGATCCAAGATAAGTAATTACTTTTATTAACCGTAAAATAATGGTAGAGCTTGACGGACTTAGCAACAGTAACTAAGGGGGGCGGGCCTTAGTGAAGGGTGAAGTAACCCGCAAGTCACAAACTTTTTCGGCGTATGCGCCAGGCGAGAAATTCTCATAGGAATGAACAGGTGCCATCTACTATAACATATTTTTTCCCATTCTTTATTGAACACATTTTCATATACAACGGTACAAACAGACATAGACAATAGAAGACAAAAATAAAAAGGAGACAAAAAGAAACAAAAAAGATTACATTTTACAATGCCAGAGTTTGTGTTATATGCAGCATATTAAATTTGTCTAGTAATTTAAAGGTCTTAATAGCTTTTTTGTTTTTAAGATTAAATAAAAGGTGCTGTATTGTTTAAATTCATTAATAAAGCACAGGAAATTTGACTTGATTCCTGACCCTCCACTATAATACAGCCATGATAGGCACACGGTGGGGCTGACGTAGTTCCGGTAAAATCTCTGCCAGCTTGTTCACTTCCACACTGCTTCCGCTAGCCATACTGTTCATATGATTTTTGTTAAATGGTGACGCCGTCTCAGGAAAAAGTTTAAGTTTTAACGTACCGATAGCACGACAGCTGAACATTGTTTTGTGCCATTGTGCCAAGCCTCCAGTAAGTACAACCAAGTACTTAGTTTTCATACGTTTCCCTCCGATGCGGAAACCAGGTGAAAATGGATTGTCGCTATCTGGAGGGACAACGTCACCATTAGCCACCATACCCGCATTTGTAGCCGGCATTTTAAAAAAGGATGTTCGTGAGCCAGAGTCAGTGACCGGTCGGTGATTGTTAAAGAAGGGAGCGGTTCCAGCGTTTTTTGAGTGGAACAGTTTCTCCGTCCCACTTCCAAGACTGGGGGTTTGAGAGAGGAGAGAGCGACCGGCAGTGGAGGATGGCACACCGGATGAGGAGGCTGAAACAATCCCAGGGACCACGACCATGATTCGGTTCCGGATCCTGCAGTTGTCGATTTAGCTCTCGATGAAAACATGTCTCTTGTGAAGGCATGGGCAAAGAAGCCTGAATAGCTTTATTGAAGATGCCACCGCCTCCATCCCCAAAAAAGCCTAGCAGAGGATGTGTATTGTCTTGAGGACAAAATGTCAGTCCTGTAAATAGCAATTATCTGTATACTTACATGAAATATGTTTTATATTGTTAAAGTTGTTTGATATTGGTTTATTGAAATCCTTTCACTTTGTTCAATGATGATGAAATGAGTTGTATACTATCTTGAGAAAATGTGAATCTTGTAAATAACAATTATTTGTATATACACTACATGGAATCTGTTTATTGTTCAAGTTATTGAATATTGGTTATTGAAATACATTACTATACCCGCCCAAATCACAGAAAACCGGCCCAAATTCCATCTATCAATGCAATGCAAAACTGCCCAATCTGGCAACACTGCTGTTGGGTGCTAAGCCGCTTTATCAGGTTGCTTGCATCACCTGGGTCACACGTGTGACTTCATTGGTATTATGGCTCAAGCTCCTTAGCATGCGCGCGATGCATTTCCAGGTATTGCATACTGTCTCCGGTGGTCAGGAAGAATGACATAGAACATAGAACAAAATAGAACATTTTAATTTTTCATATAAATAGAGCATTGTCAGTCAGCTGGTTTTATGTGACACTACATCTGCTTGAAATTTATGGTGGCGTATACAATTCTGCATGGTACCCGTTCAGATGTGAGCAGATAACAATGATCCTGGTTATTTCTTTTATTTTACTTTTTACTTTTTATTTTTCCCTTTTTCTCCCAATTTAGTGGCCAATCGATCCCTATTTTAATTCAAACACCCACCCTCGTACTGCATGCGTTCGCCAACTGCATCTCTCTGGCCGGCAGTCTCGAAGGAGACACCTCCCCACTTTCGTGACAAGGTGACTCCAGGCCGAACCACTGCTATTCCGACACACAGAGACGCATTCATGTGACGAACACAAGCCGACTCCGCCCCCCTCCCGAAGACAGCGCTGCCAATTATTGCTGCTTCGTCGAGTCCGGCCATAGTCGGATCTGACGAGACCGGGATGCGAACCCCGGCCCCCAGTGGGCAACTGCGTCGACACAAAGCCGATGCTTAGACCGCTACACCACCGCGGACCCCTGGTTATTTGTTTTTGTTTTTATTTTTATGTATACGTTTTCTAACAGATTTACAACCAACGGCAAAGAAAATCATCTTTAGTTCAAAACTCAACTTTGGAATGGTCAAAGAGCTTCTGCTGAGAATATCTGGCTGCTCACTGGCTCATAGTCTGCAATAAATCTTGCGATTGGACTTGCCGAAAACAGAGGGGTAAAACTGAATAATTAACTCAACATCAAATAAACGTCCTCTTCTCTCCCTCTGTGTGTGTGTGTGTGTGTGTGTGTGTGTGTGTGTGTGTGTTTTTCCCTACATGCATCTAGGCCCAAGAGAACTAAATCCAGCCTGTCTGAGTTTCTGGAGTCTGAGGATGTAGATCCTGAGCAGCAGAGGACTTACATCAGTGGCCACAACCGCCTCTATTTCCACAGTGACAGCTGCGTGCCTCTCCGGCCCCAGGAGATGGATGTGGACAGCGAGGATGAGAGAGATCCAGACTGGCTCAAGGAGAAGACTGTCATGGTGAAGTAGAGTTTAGCACACATTCATTCATTCATTCGTTCATTTTCCAAACTGCTTACCCTTACTCAGGGTTGCAGGGATGCCGGATGCTGCCCGCTGCCCAATGACTGCTGGGATAGGCTCCAGCATCCCCGCTAAGCACACATTTATACACAAATTTGGTCATCCACTCTTAACAGACAAGTGATTTTTTTTTTTATTAGTATTTTATTGAAATAAATAATGTCACATTCTGGTCAACAAATCAAACGAATCCTATATAGCTATATCTAAAATTTACAAAAACAAATCTCCCGCTCACCCATTGTCGGGTGGTGTGTGTCTTCCTCAAGCTCGGGTCCTCTACCAGAGGCCTTGGAGTTTGAGGGTTCTGTGCATTATCTTAGCTGTTCTTAGGACCGTACTCTTCTGGACAGAGACCTCAGATGTTGTTCCTGGAATCTGCTGGAGCCACTCTCTCCGTTTGGAGGTAACAGCCTCTAATGCTCCTTATTACCACTGGGACTACTGTGGATTTCACCTTCCAGTTCCAATCTAGTTCTTCCTTCAGCCCTTGGTATTTCTCCAGCTTCTCATGCTCTTTCTTCCTGATGTTGCCATCGCTCAGGATTGCTACATCGATCACTACTGCTGTCTTTTGTTCCTTGTATGGTTAACCAACCAGACAATGTGGTTGGTGGCTTGTCAGTCTGGAACTTTTAAGTCCCACAGGATCTTAGCGCTGTCATTCTCAACCACCTTTGGCGGTGTCTCCCATTTGGATTTGGGACTTCCAGTCTGTATTCAGTACAGATATTCCTGTACACTATCCCAGCCACTTGGTTATGCCTTTCAGTGTACGCTTTCCACGCAAGCATTTTATACCCTGATACTAAGTGCTGGACTGCCTCAGGAGCATCTTTGCACAGCCTGCATCTTGGGTCTTGTCTGGTGTCGTAGACCCCTGCTTCAGTCGATCTGGTCCTGAGTGCCTGTTCTTGTGCTGCTATGATCAGAGCCTCTGTGCTGTCCTTCAGTTCAGCCTTTTCTAGCTATTGGTAGGATTTCTCGATATCAGCTACATCGTTATCTGTTGGTGGTACATCCCATGGAGGGGCTTGATCTTCCATGATACTTCCTCTTCTTTCTCCGCACTCACTCTGCAGTTCATCCTGGGGGACCATCTATCTATCTATCTATCTGTCTATCTCTATCTATCTATCTATCTATCTATCTATCTATCTATCTATCTATCTATCTATCTATCTATCTATCTATCTATTATCTATCTATCTATCTATTATCTATCCATCCATCCACCCATCCTGTCTGTCTGTCTGTCTGTCTGTCTGTCTGTCTGTCTGTCTGTCTGTCTGTCTGTCTGTCTGTCTGTCTGTCTGTCTGTCTGTCTGTCTGTCTGTCTGTCTGTCTGTCTCTATCTATCTATCTATCTATCTATCTATCTATCTATCTATCTATCTATCTATCTAAAATAAATAATAAAAACATACAAATCAAAATTATATTCCTACATTAACATGCATCATAATCTAATTTACAAGCAGCAAATTAATTCTCAGACACAAAGAATGTGTATGTGTGCTGTATATATGAGTAGTATGTACATGGTGTGAGCTTTACATAAAGATCTGTCCACATTAACAATGTATTCCAAGTAGTCTCCCCACTTCAGCACATATTTCTTTGTCCTGACCTTAAAGCTGAAAGAAATTTGTTTGTACGATGCCACTTTTGCCAACTCTGTGAACCATTCCTGGAAAGAGGGCTCACCTGGGTTCCTCCAGTTTCTCATAATTTGCTTTCCCATGATTGTACTGGTCTGAATAAAGTCTGTGGCTCCACAGTGAGATGTCATTTGGGGATGACAAGTGTTTTTAATGAGCTATATTAACAACAAATGAGGCATATCGAGGCATTCTGCAAGGAACACTGGGAAAATCTCCAGATGATTCCAGCCAAACAGCTGAGATGACAAACCAGTGAACAGCTGAACTGTTGGAGCACACACTGCATTTCAAGCTAAACATGTTTTTTGCTGTCTGGGCTAATTTTGCCCGCACTGTAACGGTTGTCCTCTCTTAGAGAACTCTGTTAGTATAGACTTTGAATTCTTGATACGGTATATATGTAAGGTGCTCTTGTTTGGATGCTGAGTGTTTGGCTCCAGCTTCCTTATTACTGCTCTGTCTCAATGCAGCAAATCGAGGAGTTCACAGATGTCAATGAGGGGGAGAAGGAGATCATGAAGCTTTGGAACCTCCATGTAATGAAGTATGGGTATGTACAGAGCTCTTTATTCCACCACTTTAAAATCTGCATCAGTTTAAAGAACAAGCCAACTCCTCATCATCCAAACCTCAAACTGAATTCCAGCAAGTGTCCACAGCTCTTGGGATTTTGTCTAATTGTTTTTTGCTCATAATACTTATTTCTATACTGAATATCCCAAAAGCCTGTTACTATTTTTGAAAGAGTAGATTTTGTACTTTGCACTAATTGTTAGGGATGAGCATTTTGTTTCATATTGATTCTGTTTAAACAACAATTAACTTACTGGACTAGGAAAAAAAACGAAGCGACCAAATTAATGTGATTTAGACAGGTTTGAGGTGTGTAAGTCATCTGCTCAGTCACTCATCTTGCATATACATTTGCTATGATAGCCATTTTAAGAGAGAATAGCTGAGACAGTTATTTGTATAGCCTGTTTATTTAGGGGCAGTTACAGATGGAAAACAGACTATTTGCATCGTGCAGCCCTTAAAATGTTAACGCGGCACAACGTAATGGTGCCTGTAAATGTGCCGTTTGAGATTCCTTAAGGAATTATTGCTTATTAACAACTTCCACTTGTAAGAATCACAAATTGTGATTTCTTAAAATTAAAACACTTATCACAAATGAACTGTATAAGTCAACTTTTCAAAGGAACACATCACTTCAATATGAAAATGATCTTCGTTTAAACGACTAGTGTATTTGACACCGTGTTGCACATTTCTAACCATTCAAACTAGTTAACCCCACCCATTCCCACTTGTTAATATTTGTAAGGAATTCAAATTATTTTAAACTATATTTTAATCCGAGATATACTTAGAAATACAAACCAGTCCCACTTATTGCTGTTTATAACAGTAAAATCAGTCTAGTAGTAATTGCCTTTTTTTTTTTTAGTTCAATTTACCTATTTTTACCTACTGTCTGCCTGTTTTTAAGCTAAAAGTAAAGTGTTGGCATAAAAAGCGAAGGCATTTGGGATCCATTTAAATGACTACTGTATAGTTGGTTAGCCTAGTTATTTATCCATTGATGTCAGTAGAAATGTTCACATCTTATGAACAGAAAAACTATGGGATATACACATTCATTAAAAGGTATGACAGCTTAATCCGGGCGGCACGGTGCCGCAGTGGTTAGCGCTGTCACCTCACAGCAAGAAGGTCCTGAGTTCAAGCCCCGGGGTAGTCCAACCTTGGTGGGTCGTCCTGGGTTCGAAGCCCCAGGGTAGTCCAACCTTGGTGGGTCATCCCAGGTCATCCTCTGTGTGGAGTTTGCATGTTCTCCCTGTGTCTGCGTGGATTTCCTCCAGGGGCTCCGGTTTCCTCCCACAGTCCAAAGACATGTAAGTCAGGTGAATTGGCCGTACTAAATTGTCCCTAGGTATGAGTGTGTGTGTGTGTGTGTGTGTGTGTGTGTGTGTGTGTGTGTGTGTGTGTGTGTGTGTGTGTGTGCGCGCGCACCCTGTGATGGCCTGGCAGCCTGTCCAGGGTGTCTCCCCGCCAGCCACCCAATGACTGCCGGAATAGGCTCCAGCATCCCCACGACCCTGAGAGTAGGATAAGCGGTTCGGATAATGGATGGATGGACAAATTAATCCCAGTTTTGAGAAGTTTTTGACAGGTTCTAAATGAGGTCAGCATTTTTTTTTCCATTCCTTAGCGTGATTTTTGTTTTTTTGTTGTTTTTTTTTAGCCCATGCTTTAATGGCACATCAGATGGTAATTATCTAGCTAGCTGATAATGAGACAGGAATGCAGTCTGGTAGGTAAAGGACAGTAATCACAACCACCCCTTTAGCAACGCCTCTCTACTTTCCCCAGCTTCATAGCAGACAACCAGATGAAACAGGCGTGCATGCTGTTCGTGGAGCAACGTGGCGCCCACATAATCCAGTACAACCTGTGTCGAAACTTCCTGCTGCACCTCATCAGCATGCACGACTTCAACCTTGTGAGCACATTGACCATCAACCAGGTCATGGCCCGACTACGCCTCATGCAAAACAAGATGCAGGCTGTGCAGGGAGGGGAGGAAGAGGAAGAGGACTGGGAGATGGCTGTAGAGTCCCAGCCAGACCTGGATCCAGATCCTGATCCCGATCCATCGAAACACACCCCCTTTTGCTGCACAATGAGTAAAGACTGGTTGGAAAATGTCCAACAGAAGGAGGAGTTGGATGGTGGAGGTGGTGTGATGCCAGAGAGGCTAAGTAAGAGGCAGAATCTCTGAGCCTTCTGCTTGTCATCAGAGACTCTTGCTAGCTGGTGGACTCCAGGAAGCAGAGAAGGCAGGTTTGGCATCAGGAATCTTAACAAGCCAAGGTTGGAGAGCTCACTAGTGAGCAGCGCTTTGGAGGTTACATGTCAGAATAAAAGATGTACAACTTGAAAATTAAACGTACCATTGCAGTGTGTGCGGATCTCTTTATGAATAAGGTTGCTTACTTTCTCACTTGATGTCAGATAAAAAGGATCTCAACTCCCATCAGATCCAATGAAGAAATTTCACTTCCAGATGAACTCTCATGACCTTGTTAGCAACATACTGGAGCACTTGCTTGAGGACTTGCGTATTCTATTTTAAACGTTTCTCTGCTGTGTATATACACTAGAGGCTTGTATCGTTATTATATAAAGGGGCCTGTCAGATGCCCAAAAAAACTTGAAGATCTGAAGAGAAAGTTCCAACTTTTTACTTTTTAGTTTAATTCTCTTTTGTATTATTACAGCCATTGTAAACTAAACCAGATTGTTTGCAGTGGTTTCCAGCTCCACCACAAACTTGCCCTCAGTTTATGGGTAAGTGACGGGTGGGTACCGTGTGCTCCCCCTTCGTCAATCATCACTGGAGGCTCTTGATACTGTCCCTGGGATGAGTACCTGCTGTCCTCCTCATCCCAAACTAAAATATGTCCTGTAAAACACATGCACCCACACACACCTTTTTCACCAAAGGTTTGCTGCTCATGATAATGTGACTTATTCTCAATACAGGTTCTACTGGTGCTAGATTCATTCCCCAGCAAACACTGAACAGAATGAATGCTGTTAAACGCTGACCTCAGACGCCTGGTTAAACTGTGTATGACCTCAGCTTTGCAGTCCACTGCCAGTGCTTGGACACCTTGATGCATCATTACTTTACCTAGCAAATACAACCATAGCCCCCTTACCCAGAGCTTGTACAGGTCCTCTCACCCGTGCCCAGTACAGCAAAGTAGGTAATCAGACGACAGTCTAAATCAACTGTTGCTGAAAAAGTTTCATGTTTCTTTTGTGGCGCCACTTTTGTCTTATTTGTTTTCCTTTCATGGCTGCACCCTGCCGTTAGCCTACAACTGTACATAAATTAATGTGAAAAGAACGTGTCGAGGATTCATATGAAATATGGAGGGTTTTTGTTTTTTTGGAAGTTGGAAGCTGGTCAGAGGGTTTTTAAATAGTTTTTGTTTAGTTTACATACCAAAGAGGATGATTTGTGGCAGATTTCTCTGCCCATGTCTCTTGTGAAAACTTGTCTTGCTGTTGTTAGGAGGGGTGTGTTCTTAGAATGAAGATATCCAAGCCCCTGTCTCTGTGTGTTCGTGTGTTAGTTTCCATCGGTAATGCAAAGAGCTCAGTTCCATTTTCTCCCGTTTTTGGTAGGGAAAACCAGATTCCTTCAAAGCTTATAGGATCTACTCCATCGTAGCTACACTACTGTCAAAACAAACAACTTTAATGTCAGTGGAAAGCGGTGAAAATGAACAAACGGTTGTTGAGTCGGGATGCTGATGCTGTGTTTCGTTTCATACGAAGCTTAATCAGGTAGAATGCAGCACGAATGAAGACAGCAACCATTTTATTACAACTGCAGATGATGGCGTGTGCATTCTGTGGCTATTTGTTTAAAAAAAAAAAGGCTTATGTTCTTTGAGGAAACCTGACAGTGAATGCCGTTTGGCAGCTTTTGTCAGTCCGTTGAGTCCATGTTGAAGTGAGGGGCACAACGTTTTAAGATTTTTTTCCCCCCAGTGCAACTCCAATTCAGTTTGATTCACAATGTCTGATGCTGTTGTGTTAAGTGATTTGATGAATCTGATCTGAAAACTAGTCCGCTTGATGTGCAGAGTACTTTTTGTTTTGGTTCATCATGGTGCTCCAGTTTGTAATGGAGTCATCAGCCTGGCAGGAAGCTGTTCAAGGTTACTGGGATTTCTTTCATTTACAACCAGCAGCGCTTTGCACAAGATAGGAGGAGCCATGTCAAGAGTAAAAAAAAAAATCACTTAACAGCAATGTAAAACCAGCGTGAAGTTGTGAGATTTGTAAGAATAAATAAGTCAGAGAATGGTTTTCTATTTTAAATAAAGAGTTTTGTACTATTGTCAAGCATGTGGTCGTTTATTATTAATTAAAAGGGAGCGTAGTTGTGCTCACTACACACTACAATGAAAAGTTCACAGACAAAGCAAAAGGCGGATTCTAGCACTTTATTTAATCAGTTCTCCCTCGTCAGGAGGGACAAGGCAGACAAAATGAGGTCATGTACATTGATTTCACCAAAAAGGTTTTTTTTTTTGCAGCTACTCACAGTTGATAAAGAAGGATGTACAAGGTCTGGTTCCCAGCCATGTGTGGGGACCAAAGAGTACACTATTCCAACCAATACACTATAGGTCTACTAATTGGCACCTCCAACTACAGTAGGATAGGAGTTTAGCTGGTAAAGTGTGTTTGGATTGAAAATCTGCATACTCTGTACAGGAGAATACTGAACTAAAGTGTGATGCTGGTGGAGAACTGAGTACCATCAAATGGTCCAATCCAGAATCAGCCCTACCTGTGTCTGTGTATATATATATATATATATATATATAGACAAATGGAGCCCAAATCGCCACATGGCGGACAATTAACCTCCAGTGTCAACAAACCTCAAACTATTCGTCTAGATAGTACGGATGTATGTGTAAACTCCAGAAGATTCCGCTGTGTCTGAGAAAATGAATAAACAGGTCTGAATGGGACTTAAGGTACCCTGCCACATCTGTAACATTGATGTATGGCACTTTCATTTTAGCAAAACCTAAGAAATAATGTTCATCTTTTGGTTTATGTTTATCCAATAATTGCATAATTTCCCCATGGGGATCAATAAAGCATCTCAAAAAAAAAAAAGATCCCAGGGAATAAGAAAACTGTTGTGCTGCTTCTGACAGAGAGAATGAGTTATCTAGATTTAGCTCTAGATTTACAAATGTTTCCCATTTGGAACGTCTCTGATTTCGCAATATGGGGACATCAGGTGTTGGCTTCAGTGACACGTGGCTGAACATCGCCGGTTGTTTTCCTCGCAGCTATATAGACCTGACAGTTATCTTGAACCATCAGCCCTTGTATTCTCATTGACCTGCTCCTCAGAATTCACACCAAAAATAATCAACTTTTACACCCAGCTAATCAATTACACGTTAAATTTTCTAAATATTGTTGGGATTGTCATGGCAAAGCATAAAAAAAATCAAGAGTCAGATCTTTAACTTGACTCGGGCTAAGGTGACTGGAACCTACTCAACTTTTCACTCTTGAGTGTAAAGAGAGAGATAAGAGAGACCAAGAAAACACTCGAGGCTCAAGGGGAACTGAAGAGCTGCGATTCTCAGTTACGGTAAAACCAACCGATGTGTTTCAAGGCCCAACCCTCTGATGAGGTGGCCACTTACTTTGAAACACCATGCACACCTCATACCCCTTCACACACTCATCATGAGAACTCAGAACACGTTTGTAGGACTGTCTCATCGGTGTATTGTCCATCTGTACAGAACCATCTACACTGTGCACAAACCTAAAGACAATGCATAGATAAATGGCCGACTAAACCCCTTCCATGTGTGAAGAGACATGGCCAGGGATTCAAAGCCATGTTTAAACACAAAAACAACCAAACAAAAACAAACTGCTGTAAACAACGGCAAAGCCTCCAAGGAGGCCAGGAATCAAACATGAACTAAGAAGCTAAGTATCTGGCTAACTTTTCAACACAAACGGACTCTGGTTGGCTACCTACATCCCAATCCTCCATCATCACACCTCCCTGTAGATTCAAGAAGAGCACTATAGGTCTAAGCAGTACAGTCAAATTTAACAGGTTACTATATTGCTTAGACCCAGCCATGCCTATTTAGATTTATTTTTGTGCTTGTGAAAAATTGTTTAGGCTCAGGCAACTGAGGCAGGTTGTGGGCTTTCAAACCCCAGCAGACAGGGCGATCCACCTTTTTAATCGTTCACCAAGACTGACGGCACCAACATCCAATCAAAGCCCTCAGAACACCAGCACCTTCCAGCCAGAGTGGGCAAAGGAGCAGCCGAAGTAAAGGGCATCCACTGCCTGGTCCAGCAGCCAATCAAACACTACTTCTCGGTTCCCCGAGCCAATGGTCACCCTCAGTTTGAAGCTGCCCTCGTCTCTCAGATTGTTGTTACTGACGGGGAATAGGCTGACCAACTCCATGTCAAAGGTCACAGCAGAGCCAAGGCTGATGGCAGGTAGCTGGTTGGTCATCTCTTTACCGTTGACGAATACCGCTCCTTGGAGAGAATAAGAGGAGGGGATATATTTAAATCAGCAGGACAGCAACAATCGTAACCAAGCAACCAACAACAGCATCATTAAATTCACAGATGACACCACAGTGATTGGACTAATAGGTGACAGTTATGAGAGGGCCTATAGGAGGGAAGTGGAAGATTTAACCATATGGTGCCATGATAATATCTCTCTAAACATCAATAAGATAAAAGTAATGGTTGACTTTAGAAAGATCAGACATAATCACAATCCTATTTCCATCAATGTGTCATCTGTTGAAATTGTGGACAGTTTTAGATTTCTCGGTTTATACATCACAGACACCCTCACATGGTCTCAACACCAATTGCATCCTCAAGAAGGCACAGCAGAGACTATTTTCTTAGATGACTTAAGAGTTTTGGTATGAGTACTGAAACTCTTGTGAATTTTGATTGCAGTACCATGGAGAGAGTCTTGTCAGGCTGTATCACAGTATGGTGGGACAACCTGACTACTCAGGACTGCAGACTGCTGCAAAGGACTGTCAAAACAGCAGCAACAATCACTGGCATGGAACTACCACAACTTCATTATATTTACACCACTCGCTGCAAAAGGAAAGCCCAAAACATCATTAAGGACCCCAGCCAACCCGCTCATGTTCTGTTCTTGCTTTTTCCATCTAAAAAAACTCCAAAAGATGTTACCGGAGCATCAAATCACACACCACCCGTGTCAGTAATAGTTTCTTTCCACAGGCAGTCAGGTTGTTGAACAGCTGATGCACCCATATGCACCTTACATTGGTGCGTTATCGTGTATTGTATATTGTGTATATAATGTATGAATTCACTGTTTACATAGTCTATAGGTGTTGTTTTTTTGGGGGGGGGGTTGGCGTGTCCTCATATTCTTTGTCCTTGTGTCCCTTGTATTAAGGCAGAGCACAAGAATTTCATTGTATTCTAAATACATATGATAATAAAGCTCAACTTGAACAAACGACATCTCAGAAAGAAATGACGCATTAGTGTATCTATAGTCAAGAGTGTCTATATATATAGTGTTTTTTTCCCAAAACCGTCAATGGTGTTGTTGTAAGTGCTCAACTAATGAGGAGTGGAATATCAATACAGATACAGGGAAAAAAGTTTTAATACATTGCAGCACAGGCCTGTTTCGTGCGTCGCACACTCATGAGCTGATTATTAAGGACACCGACCACCACTTTAGCAGCTGATGAGTGCGCGACGCACGAAACAGGCCTGTATTGCAATGTATCAAAACTTTTTTTCCTGTATCTGTATTGATATATACTATATATAGTATAGATTCCTTTATCTGAGGCTTAATAGCCCCTGGTTAGTTTGTAATAAGTGAGTTACTGTTACTGAATGAGTGACACACTCGTCAGAGCATATCCTGTTTAAAAATCTTAGACTTTAGACTTAAAATTTTCTGTTTAACAGTCTAAAGTCTGTCTAACAATCTTAAGGGTTGTGAAAGGAATCTGTATCAACAGCATTGCACTGAAGATCAATTTGTCCACAAGGCATAAAAACTAAGAAGGACGGTAATGGGGTATAAACAGAATAGGTCTGAACAAGCTGGGTCTTTTTTCATTTTGTTTTCAAATCAACTCATCCACAGAGAGCTTAAAATGTATCTAAACCAAATTGTAATGTATACACAATGCAGCCAATATGCTGCAATAAATATATGTTGCCGACCCAACTTGGGCAGCTACAGGGGCATGTCCCCGTTAAACCCCTTGCCCCAGGACTATTAATATCCCGAGGCGACAGTGGAGTCCTCCAGCTGGGCTTATTCCAGGAAGAACTTGTCAGATGAACCAATCAGAATCCAAATCCAAAGCTTACCGTTGGTGGAGATACAGACAGCCTTGTCTCTCTGGAGTGACTCCATCCCACTCTCACTCTCCACGCACACACCCAGGCTGTCTCGCCGGTCCACTTGGCCTGCTGCAGAGATCCTACACACACACACACACACACACACAACCATTAAATTTGATTGAATAACTTTTTATATTTTGTATACTCCAGTTTTCTGAAGTTTTGACATGGCCAATAGTGAAAGGTTAACTTTAAATACAAAACGGTAAATGGAGACACCCAAAAGAGACATACCAAAGAAGCCAAATACTAAAAGCTTGGTCTATCTCCAATGTCAACAGACTAGATATGGGTGAAAAATTATCTTGAAAAACCATACACCTTGAAGGTTTTTCATAATATACCTAATCCTAGTTGCGCAGCATAAAAGTAAGATACTAGCTGGGTTAACACCAGCTGTACACCCAGCGTCTTGAAACAAGAGCCCTGTATGTGTGTGTATTGTGTGCGAAGCCGCACTGACTTGAAAGTCAACGTCTGTCCGCAGAAATATGTGGGTGCGTTGGAATACAGGACAGGACAGCGTGAAGGGGAGGAGTCATTGCGCATGGCAATGTTTCTTCTGCTGCTCAGGATGAAGCCTTCAGTACCTGGACACCACTCTGGAGAAGGGAACACGAACACACACACACACACACACACACACACACACACACACACACACACAGAGAACAGGTCAATAAATAAAACAATGAGCTCTTAATATGTGCACCTGTTGAAACGCAATCACTGAAACCTGAAACTCATGTATCAAATCCCTAAACCAAGCACAATTTCTGCTTTACACTCATTTTCAATCCTCAATCACACTTTTTGCAGAACACTACAACCAGTTCTCTACATTAGGCAACACATTCAAAATTAAAATCTCTTGAGTTCCTCTGGAAAGCAACACCAATCACAACGCCAAGCTTTACTTACCAAATGGCAACACCCACCCCTCACAGGTGTAAACACTAGGTACTTAATTGTTCACTTAGAAATCAGAGCTTTAGCACTATGGACTGAGTATGAGGTCGGCTGGGCAGAGAGTTCAACACAACCTGGGCTGCTACACGGTTGCATCTACGTATCATTCATACATTAAGAAAAGAGAACTGGTAAGTTACCTTCTACCTACACTACTGCAGTCCGAGATATCAGTAGGCCTACGTTATTCAGTGATTGTTGGCCAATGTTAAAGCCCTTCCTTCGGAATTCGCATCGCCACACCCAGCACGTGAACCTGGGGCTCTCACACCGCGGGCGACATTGCAGCGAGTTCTGGGGGGCAGCCGTGGGAACCGCCGCAGCCGGGACGCGAACCCGGCTCTCCCGCACCATGGGCGACAACGTTAACCAGTGGACTAAAGGGTCCGACCCATTAGCCAAGGGCTACCGAGCCTATTCATCCGTGATCGTTACATTGTCATTTCATATTGTGGGGGGGTAGCTTACTGTAGGGCTGGGCGATATGTATAAAATCTATTGGTATTTTTGGACCAAATACCTCGATTATGATGATAATGTGGGGATGACTATTGGTGCTTTCACAAAGCATTTACAAAATGAGATTTTTAATAATTAAAATCAGTAATGTCTATTAATAAAATGGGTAAAGGCAAATAGAACAGCCTGGTACGGTCAGAGAATTACATTTTACTGTAATGCAGCCTTGAAAATCAGGAAAAAGACAACACTTGTGGCTTTTTTTCAACGTAGCCACTCAGTTTCCCTGGAGCCACAGTCCCTGATAGGCTGAATAAACTCCCGGGGTTGATCCGCTCACTACCGTCCTCCACCAATCCAGTGATCGTTCATGTGGGGACAAACGATGCAGCTCGTCAGCAGTCTGAATTAACCAAAAAGGATTTTATTGACCTTTTCGGTTTTCTAAGTACTTGTGGAAAGTCTGTTTTTATCACAGGTCCTATTCCGACACTGGCCCGTCGAGCAGGGCGTTTCAGCAGAACCCTCTGCCTGCACATGTGGCTCATCTCCGCCTGCAGAGCTCACAATATTGGTTTTATTGACAATTATAATCTGTTTTGGGATCATCTCTCCTCCTTCAGATCTGACGGAGTCCACTCAAATAGGCCGGGTGGCCGGATGCTAGTGGCCAACCTGCAGCACGCCGTACAGTCCTCTGCACGAGACTGACTACATTCAACGCGTCCCTCCTGCAGCTTCCGTCCTGTGGTGGCACTCCATGGTACTGTTCCGGCCACTGACTCCCTCCACAGGCCTCCTCTGTTCTTGACCCTCTCGCGGGGAGTTTTACCCATACAGACAATTATTAGGCACCAGGCCTCTCATCCACACGACGAATCGAACAACAACCACAGAATTTCTGGAGCAATTATCTGCAATTTGCATTCTATTTGTTGTACTCCCGTTGGTTTTAATTCTGCTTTGACACCAAACAATTTCGGCCTCTTGAATGTGAGATCTCTGGGTATTAAGTACTTTATCATTAATGATTTTATTTTTTCTAATAATTGGCCTTTTTTATGATTACTGAGACATGGCTGTCCCCAGGGGACACTGTTCCCCTGATTTTGCATATTTTCATATTCCCAGGCCCTCTGGTAGACGGGGTGGCCTAGCTGCTTTTTATAAGTTGGGTCTTAACTGCCATCCTGTTACTTTTGGTAATTTTATCTCATTTGAGTTTTTTTTAATAATCATGCCCCCCCCCCCTTACTCTACATCTTAACTTAGTTTTCTGACTGATCTATTGTCATGCTAAAATGTGACGGTGCTTATTCTTGGTGACTTTAATATTTGTGTGTTGTCCTTCCCATTCCCTGACTTAACATTTTTTGGATCTTATAGACTCTCTTAACCTCATTCAATCTCTTAAAGGGGCCACACATTCCAAAGGTCATATCTTAGACCTTGTACTCTCATCTGTTTTCTCTCTCGAGTGTCAATCTGGTGGATATGCCTGTATCTGACCTTAAAGCTGTCATTTTCAAAGTCTGCCTACAGCTCGCTATTCTTAGTCACTATCCTAAAACACGTTCTCGCATTCTCAATGCTGGCTCTGCAGTTAAATTCTGTGATGCTTTTAATTCATCATCCTTTAATCCCTCTTTATCCCCCCTCAATCGAGATGCACTGTCAAATTCATTCAATGATCAGTGCCTATCCATCCTCGACCAAACTGCACTGTTTAAAACTAGGAACAAAAATCAAATAACCTCCCCTGGCTGAACGATCACACTTGTGGCCTTAGAAGACTAGAAAATCAGAACGACAATGGAAGGTCAACAAGTCCGACTTTGCACAAAATACCCTTGAAAACCAAATGTTAATTTACCACGAGGCAGTTAAAGATGTGAGATCAGTGTACTTCTCTGAACTAGTAAAGAAATAACACAATCCTAAAGTTCTCTTTAGGGTAACTGATTGTTATTAATAGTCCCTCCACTTTTCTTGAGCCTGATGTTGAGTTGTTCAAAATAATTCTCATTCGGGTCCGCGGTGGTGTAGCGGTCTAAGTATCAGCTTTGTGTCGATGCAGTTGCCCACTGGGGACTGGGGTTCGCGCCCCGGTCTCGTCAGATCCGACTATGGCCGGACTCGATGAAGCAGCAGTCATTGGCAACGCTGTCTTCGGGAGGGGGACGGAGTCGGCTTGTGTTCGTCACATGAATGCGTCTCTGTGTGTGTCGGAAAAAACAGTGGTTGGCCTGGAGTTGCCTTGTCACGAAAGTGGGAAGGTGGTCTCCTTCGAGATTGCCGGCCGGAGAGATGCAGTTGGCGAACGCATGCAGTACGAGGGTGGGTGTTTGAATTAAAATAGGGATCGATTGGCCACTAAATTGGGAGAAAACAGAAATAAATTTATATTAAAAAAAAAAAATTCTCATTCATTTTGTAAATAAGGTGGAAAATATCAGGTCCCAAATCCAGCCAGGCTTTTGCATTCATTCCATTCCCCATGTTAATTCTGCCTCTTTTACCCAGTTTCAGCAATTACGTCTACAATATGAACTCCTCCTCCTGCATGTTAGACATCATTCCCACCAAGCTGCTCAAGGAGATATTTTCAACTATTAGCGCTGTTATTCTGCAAATTCTTAATAATGGTCTTAATGTTTTTATCAGTTTCCAGTCTGGTTTTAGAGCACTTCATAGTACTGAGACAGCTCTAGTTAAGGTCATTAATTAACTACTGCAGACAGAGGTGACTGCTTGATTTTAGATCCTTTAGACTTAAGTGCTGCCTTTGACACAGTCAATCACAACATCCTCATACATCGCTTAGAGACTTGGGTCGGGTTCAAGGGCTCGGCTCTTAGTTCATTATGCTCTTACCTCACCAAGAGAACTTTTCCTGTTGTTCTGGGCAACTCTATTTCCTCAATGGGTCAGTTGTGGTGTCCCTCAAGACTCAGTTCTTGGCCCCCTTCTCTTTTCTATATACATGCTGCTCCTTTGCCAGGTCATTCAAAATCACAATGTGCTTTACCATTTTTATGCTGACGACACATAAATGCCACTAAAACCCATAGATCCTAGCACCCTAGCAAATCTCACAACTTGCCTCTCCGACATTAAATCCTGGATGTCTGAAAATTTTCTCAAATTTAATGGCAAGTCTCAGGTCATTCTGTTCCATCCTGAAAATTCAATCAGCCCTTTTTGTACTAATCTTGGTGGGCTGTCAGGTAGTCTTAAGCAGGCTGCTAGGAATCTTGAGGTAATATTTGATGCTAACCTCGGTTTTGATAATCAAACATGTTCAGTCGTGCTTTCTCTAACTCAAGCTAATCTCCAACATTGTCATTTTTATCAATTGCTGATCTGCAAAAAGTTGTACATGCTTTTATCTATTCTCGGCTTGACTATTGCACCACACTTTATTCTGGTATCAGCAAGGGCTCCCTCCACTCTCTGCAGTTGGTACAAAACACCGCTACTCCGCTCATTACCGGGACAAAGAGGCATGACCATATCACTCCTGTACTTGCCTCCCTACACTGGCTCTGTTATATTTTGAATTGATTTTAATTGCTCACTTTTAGGGCCTTGAACAGTCTTGCACCTACATACATTTCTGATTTACTGACCTGGTATATGCCCTCTCGACCATTAAGATCCACAGATGGAGCCCTGCTGGTTATTCCTAGGTCTCGGCTTGTCACAAAGGGTGATCGGGCTTTTGCCATTAGAGCCCCCACACTATGTAACTTTCTTCCTATTGAACTAAGACTAACCAAGTCACTAGCTTCTTTTAAAGCTCGTCTTCAAACTTTTCTTTTTATGAAAGCTGTTACTAATGTTATTTGTTTTCATTTATTTATACTGTTTTTACCCTTACTTGGTCTTATTTTTGCCTTGTCTGGTTTTATTTCTTTGTAAAGCACTTTATATAGCACTTTTCTAAGACAATGTTACAAAGTTATTAGTTAGTATGCTATATTATATCCAAAATCCCAGAGGATATCTAGTCTCATATCATGATATTGATATCGATATATTCCCAGCGCTAGCTTACTGAAACCAATCATATTTTTGGACCTTGTGCAGAACTGAGATGACCAAGCCATAGTTGTAGACACACTATACTAATAGTGGGTAGGGCTTCCTTTTGCTCTCAGAACCTCAATTCTTTGTTGCATGGATTTAACAAGATGGAATCATTCCTTTGAGGTTCTGGTTCATGTTGACATGATTGGATTGTGCAATTTCTACAGACTTGTCAGCTGCACATTCTTGCTACGACTCTCCCGTTCTACCACATCCCAAAGATATTCCATTGGATTCAGATCCGGTGCCTGGGAAGGCCACTGAAGAACATTGAACTCATTGTCATGTTCATGAAATCAGTTTTAGATGACTTTTGCTTTGTGACATAGTGCATTTTCATGCTGGGTGTAGCCATTAGAAGATGGGTAGATTGTGGCCATGAAGGGATGCGCATAAGCAGCAATAATACTGAAATAGGTTGTGGCATTCAAGCGATGATTGATTGGTATTAACAGGCCCAAAGTGTGCCAAGAAAACATTCCCCGCACCATTACACCCCTGCCACCAGCCTGCACTCTTCACACAACACAAGTTGGGTCCATGGTTTCATGCTGTTGATGCCAAATTCTGACCCTACCATCTGTAGGCCTCAGCAGAAATCAAGATTGATCAGGCCAGGCTATGTATTTCCAGTGTTCAACTGTCCAGTTTTGGTGAACCTGTGCCTGCTGCGGCCTCAGCTTTCTATTACTGGCTGACAGAAGTGGAACCTGACGTGGTCTTCTGCTGTAGCCCATCCACCTCAAGGTTGTGCATTCTGAGATACTTTTCTGCTCACCACAATTGTACAGAGTGGTTATCTGAGTTACTGTAGCCTTTGTCAGCTTTTTGTTTTTCACACCATTCTGAGTAAACTCTAGAAAATGTTTTGCATGAGATCCGTGTCCTGTGTGTCACAGGAGCTCAGCAGTTACAGAAATACAACCAGCTCGTCTGGCACCAACAATCATACCGTGGCTGAGATCACATTTTTCCCCCTCATTCTGATTGTTGATGTGAACAATAACAGAAGCTCCTGATAAGTATTGGTATGATTTTATGCATTGCACTGCTGCCACACGATTTGCTGATAGGACAATTGCATGAATAAGAAGGTGTACAGTTGTTCCTAATAAAGTGCACAATGAGTGTACGTCCGTGTGTTTGTATGTGTGTTAAACTGAGACTGTTGTGAGCATTGAAGTTAAATAACTTGTCTACATAGACAGGACAACAACATATTTCTGTGTGGCAGAAAGAGAAAAATGATGACATGATCAATATTCCAAGTTGACGTGCCCAACAAATAACTGACCAGTCGGCTACGTGAGTTTAGGGCCTGTGTGCTGAGATATGTGGACTCTTACCATGCGGGGCCAGTGTTGTGTAGCCAGTCTGTGGGATACTCCAGGGACTCCACTCGGTGCGACCCTCCCCACGGGCACACACCCTGAACAGGTACTCTGTGTGGGGGTCTAGGTGGAGGACCAGGAACTCAGAGTCCCGGCCGATATAAGCGTCCTCATACTGAGCACCCCCACTCCCAGATCGGCGGTACTGTAGCCTGTAATCTGCTGCTGCGAAGTCTTCGTCCACCTGCCCCCCCCCCCCCCACACACACACACACACACACACACACACACGCACACATAAATAAACAACCACACAGAGCCTATGTTTGCACTTGTTCATACACTGACCACAACGTGTGCACAACCACTAAACGTATTCAGCTAGTGTACACACATGGATATTTGCTGACTATTCTTACTACAGAGGCTGATGAAATCTGGCGTGGCCCCTTACTAACTTTTACCAATGCACTACTGAGCACCCTGACCTGCTGCATCAATGCCTAGTATGGCAGCTGTTCTGCCCTCGATGGCAGAGCTCTGCTGAGGGAAGTGAAAATGAAAGAGTACATCACAGGCAGTGATCTGCCCACCATGCAGGATATTTATTCCTGGAGGTGCCTGAAAAAGGCCCACCAAATAATCAGGGACCACGACCAGGCCGGACACATCCTCTATGTCCGTCTGGCAACAGGCACCAGAGCATCAGGTCTCGGACCAACAGGTTTTGAGACAGCTTCTACTTCCAAGCCATAAGAGTCTGAAAACTGACCACTCAATTGCTATTTTCATAAGGTTACTGCTATTTGCAAAAGCACACAAGTTTACTGCTTACAATACCTGTTACATTATGGTTCCTGTTAGTGACTGCACAATCTCCCATTTACACAAGTTTACTATTTACAATACCACTGCATTTGTCACCTTAATTGTAGAAGTTCTCTACTGTAGCATACTGTCCAACAAAGTGTATCCAAAGTCTGCACTGACTCTTTTTGTACGTCTTGTTCTTGAACTTTGATTTCTCTCGGTATTCTTAAAAATACTTTTATTTCCCACTTGTGTGTTGAGCCAGCAAAACAAGAATTTTATTTTGACAAATAAACTTGAAACTTGTATGTATACACAAACACAAAAATGTTACATTGTGTACCAGCTTCTATTCTTTAATGTGGACAAGCCAAACATCCTTCATCTGTAGCCTGGTTAGTTAAGGGTTTGGTTGTATGAACAAGCCAAAATATCAAATGATAATAGAATGGGATTTTCCAAAGCATACTGTAGTTTTTTTTTCTTATTTTTTGAAAGTGTTTTTCCATTCCTTCCAGGCAGCCATTGGTTTCCATTCATTTCAGTGTGGTATGAAAACCAACTTAGTGACACACAAGACTTTCCTGCCGCTGGGTTAAGTTGTGGGTGTGTGTGTGTGTGTGGGTGTGGACGCGCACATTCCTCCCTAACCTTGCACCAGCGGACAAGCACACTGCCAGGTCTCTCCTGCAGCTCCTCGATCTGGACTGGCGGGTGGGAGGAGACAGCACCGTGGCGGGCCACTCTGTCCCTCAGCATCCCCAGCAGGGAGTCATCCAGCTGGGCCGACACACACGGGACATCCACCAGCGCTGGAACCTCTGGCAGGCTTACGAAAACACACACAGAATGAGAACATTTAGGACTTTACGCCAAGACGTCATTACACATAAACGTGCATGTGAACACAAAACACCCCAAAAAAAAAGAAGAAGCATACTACACACTGAGCCTCATGAACATGCAAACTGATTGACAGCAAATGGGGTCCAATGGAGATGCCAACTTGCAAAGAACTCTCCTGATTGGCTGATAAGGAGTGGGCACAGATGAAATGATCTGTCTCTGTTTACAGCGTCTAGGATGGCCACAGAGACTGAATTGTTTCCCCAACTCTCGGGATGTAGAAAGAGCTTGCCCAAATGTTATAAAAAGCATTCTGAATTAAACTCGCTGGTAGCCACTTTAATAGACTGCCAGGTCGACACCATAAAACATATTGCTGCTTATTTTTGCTGGCTAGTGTTGCTATGAATCTTGGGGCTTCACATTGATTCTTGTGGTAGTCATCATCTTATTCGTCCTTGATATTTTGGGGTTAGCTACCCAGATCTTTTTGGGTTTTGGAGTTGTACTTCGGCTCTTAAAGCTGCACGACGAGTTCTGTTGACTTTGTGCAATGCTGTGGATAAAAGCGGTAGTGTTTTGTGGAAGAATGACTTCATTGCACAGACTAGGTATATTAGGTATTGAGAGCTGTAGTAGCATTTTGGAAGAGCAACTGTTTACAAATATACAGTGATAAGGTAATGCATCTCTAATTGTGGCTATGTATCCCGTCTGTGTGCTATAAATCATTCCATCAGATCATGTGGGGAAAATGACCCGGATAAGCACATGTAATCATTATAAAGCAATGTCTCGCCGATGGCCTCATTTGATTTTCTGGTCATAGAGGCATTAAAATTAAATGGACACTGATAATCTGTGAAAAACTCTTTATAGCAGCTTTAATATATATCAAATGCATCATGTGAGGAGCAGACCAGAACACAGATTTACAAACAGGTGTGTGTGTGTCTGTCTGTCATGGTCTCTCTGTCTTACCTGTCCAGCTGGATGTTCAGAGCCTTCTTGGTGAAGCTGCCCAGCTTGGCCTCCTTCTCACCCAGGCCACAGCGCAGAGCAGCCTCTCCTTGGAAAAGAGAGAGAGACAGAGAGAGAGAGATACACAAATGATCAGTCAGTGGGAGTCTACATGTATGACTTCATTAAATGTTGAACTTGAGTTTTGTGTTTTTATGGTGATGGGTTACCACTGCCATCAGCAGCTGTATTTACATTCTGTTATGACTCAAAGTAAGCACCAAGTCTACTCTGTGGCTTTGTGGTCTTTTTAGGTAATGGCTTGTGCAAAAACCACGCAAAATCATGTGTGTTTGTGAGTATGAGAAAGAGAGACAGTCCTGTACATTTAAATGAAACTACCACTGCATTCATTCTGCACAAAGTTCTCCCCTCTCAAGCTAATATATACATATAAAAAAAAACAGGTTTCAGCTCCAATTTACATGGTATCTACTGACGTTTGTTTTAATCTGCTAAGGAAGTCAAATAAAAGGCCCAGCTGGTTCTTCTACCTGTCTAACTTACCAGATGGGAGTTGTGGGGTGGATTTACTGTAGTGCTGCACGATTAGTCTAATCACTATTGTGATGTCAGCCTGTGCAATTATGTAACCGCAAAAGGCAGGGATTTAATTAAATAATAAAATGTGCATGTGTGAATGTGTGTGCAGTCTGCATATCTACACCCATAATTAAGAATGACCAATCAGTCTCTGTTTAGGCAGTAAAGTCTGTGCAGTCTACAGTCACATGACTATCCTGTGTGCGGAGCAGAAAGAAGGAAAAAAATGGGATAGCGATGACAATGAGCAGGTTAACGCTGATGAACTGGTGGCAAAAAAAACCCCAAAACACAACCTCTTATATGGTGATATTTTGGATTCAAGCTCAGCGACGTTGAGCAGCAGAAAGAGGTGCTGTGTAAAACATGCAAAATGAAAGTCGCGACATGTCACAGCAAGATGACACATTTGTATTATTTGTTTATGTATAAATTTGTTTATTGTATCGCGATCGCAAATCACAGTATTATCCACAATTATCGCAATATGACTTTTTCACCAAATCGTGCCACACTAATTTATAGCATAGAGGAGCTAATATAACGTCAGAGGCGCTTTCATTAACAGAAATGTATACAAAACTGTGTTTTGATGACTTGGTGTGATCACTCCAGTAGACACTGCTGGATTTAAAAAAAAAAACTACCCATGTGGCTCTTGAAGGAGGTTAAAACTAATGCCATGAAATATTTTGTCACTGTCAGGATAAAGGAAGAAAATTACGGCATTGTTTTCTTTTTCCACATTTAAATCTAAAAAGTTTTTAAAAACCCAAGCTTGAGTGAGTTTCGTGAGGCTACTAAAATCTGTAAAAATTGACATTGAGACAGATGTCCTTTACTTCCTCACTAAGATAATTTCCTTATTGGCACAACAACAGATTTGCGGCCCCATTTCCACTGAGCTACGTGTCTGTATTTTGTGTGTGCATGTGTATAAGATGTTTAATTTATAATCGGTGTGTGTGTGGGGGGGGGGACTAACCCTCCCTCAGCAGCTCGTCCGCCTGGCTTACGCCGTGCTCAATGAGGCTCTGGCAATCGTCCAGCGGCCGGATGCTCTCAGCCTCAATGGCGTCCACCTCAGCCAGCAGGATGGCCAGACGCTCGGCCAGGAGGCGCCCGGCGGCCACCTGCAGCTCTGTGAAGTGCTTCTGCAGGGCCTCACGTGCCTGCCCCGAGCTACCCCGAACCTGGGAGGGGGGAAGATTTGACAAAGTTTTACAAATACCAACAATAATATAAGTAAAAGAGTGAGCTTGGTTGGGTTGTGAACAAAGCGACTATTCGGGCCAAGTAATGGGAGGATTATTCACATCTCAAGTTTACGGCGTAAAAGAAAAGAGTAGATTTTAGAGAGACATCATATCAAGGCATCTACATCTGATACTGGACATGATATAGACAGCAGAGGCAATGGCTACATGAGAATGGGCTCAAATGGACCCGTCAACAAAGATGAGGGCGAGTTTGTTTGCTGTCTGCTACTGTGGACGTGAGAAACTCATATAGTACTAGTATGGGTGCCGACCAAAAGGGTGCATTTCAACATGGATAAATAGAATGAGATATTTTCATATTCGTTAGAGGTGTAACGAACCATCGATGTATCGATTCAATGATCAACGATCCAGTATCATCGATGCAAAGTCAAACTATCGATCCATGGGGCATCCAAGTAGTGTGGTGGTTTATTCTGTTGCATACCAACACGGGGATCGCCGGTTCGAATCCCCATGTTACCTCCGGCTTGGTTGGACGTCCCTACAGACACAATTGGCCGTGTCTGCGGGTGGGAAGCCAGATGTGGGTATGTGTCCTGGTCGCTGCACTAGCGCCTCCTCTGGTCGGTTGGGGAACTGGGGGGAATAGAGTGATCTTCCTACGTGCTACGTCCCCCTGGTGAAACTCCTCACTGTCAGGGGAAAAGAAGCGGCTGGCGACTCCACATGTATCGGAGGAGGCATGTGGTAGTCTGCAGCCCTCCCCAGATCAGCAGAAGGGTTGGAGCAGTGACTGGGATGGCTCAGAAGAGTGGGGTGGTTGGCCGGATGCAGTTGTGGAGATAAGGGGGGGGGGCGCATATCATCAGCTTTAAGATATGCCTAGGATGTGAAAATTTTAAAGCTAAATATGTCTAAACCACACAGACAGGACCTTGTGAATCCAGGGGGATGAAGCAGAGATGTCCATGGTTCATGTTCATAATGAAAAGGTCATCAAGGGCTCTTTAGGTTAACTGATAAAAAACATTTACAATTAAACATGAGAAATGTGGCACTTTATAGCGAACAACAGGTCTATTTGTATTCTTGTTATAAAAGGACAGATTGTTTTTCATCCAAATGTCTGGAAGAGCTCAGTTATAAAACTGTCAAATCATATTTTAGTCGCTTTTTGCGAGTTGATATAAATGCAACAGATTGTGTTAAATGGGCATATGATATAGTCTCACATTGATCGTCGGCTCCTGAACTGAATCGAATCAAAATCGTATTGCGGCAGACTTTGTGACATCATCAAATATCATATCGTCACCCATAGAATCGATAAATCATATCGTTATGAAACTTGTGTTTTGGCGGGAGACATCCTCATTCCTCATTTCCCCAAATCACCAACATGTCACTCATGACTTCAGGTTCCATATAAAGAATTTGCCCCTTAAAAAAAAAGCACTCAAAACCCCGCCTGTTTCGTTCATTACCAAACTCAGATAACAGCAAGACTAGACGTCAGCGAAAGAGGGACTCCTTTTAGGACTCGAGCAAAACCCAGTACAAAAGAGGAAAGTAGGTGGTAAATGTGAACGAAGAGGAAGTCTAAATGGAGAGAGTGAGTAGATGGGCGTCATGAGATGAGATGCGTCCTTCATCCAAGCAGGCTAATGTATCTTTGAGGAAGATTCTCAATGTAAACTGTAATCATTATCATGATTTTTTTAGTAATACATTCACGCTGCAGTGGGTTGTGAAACAAGTGAAAGAGAACAGGATGGATGGGAAAACACCGCTACTGTCAGTGTGTGTTGGGACGATCTGACCGCAAGCACAGTTTGTCTTCTGAGGTAGAAATCTTACTTCTTCTTTCGAAACAACACTCATTTACTCACACACAAGGCTTTCAACAATGAGAGGGAACGCAAGCGAGAGAGTGTGAGAGAAAGAGAGACAGAAAAGAGCGACAGACGCAGAGAGACAGTCAGATAGCAGGGAAGGTAAAGATAACAAATACTCTACAGATAAGGGAGAGATAGTATGACCAGGAGAATTAAAAACATGCCATTGCCAGAATACACACAGCAGCGTTAACTTTGTGCGTGTTGAGCAGACACAGGAAGTGTTCTGCTGGAGACGCATCATTTCCTCCTGGTTATCTGTACCGGCCAGATAACGACAATCAATATGTTTGGCTCAGTGAAAGAATGGAAAAACCAAATATTATCTGCTGTGCATCAACTCCTCTCTGACATAGGAAGAGACGGATGGATCAGACAGAGAGGGAGCGAGAGAGAGTGAGACAGTGAGAGAGAGAGAGAGCAAGACAGAGAGAATGAGACAGTGAGAGAGAGAGCAAGAGAGAGGTGAAAGAGCAAGAGAAAGAGTGAGAGCAAGAGAGAGAGCGAGACAGTGAGAGAGAGCAAGAGAGAGGATAGAGATTGAGAGGGAGCAAGAGAGCAAGAGAGAAAGGTGAGAGAGAGAGGGAGTGCGAGAGGGAGCAAGAAAGCGGTGAGAGAGAGCAAGAGAAAGAGAGTGAGAGAGAGCGAGACAGTGAGAGAGGTGAGAGAGATAGAGTGAGGGAGTGAGAGAGAGAGCAAGAGAGAGGTGTGAGAGAGTGTGAGAGGGAGCGCGAAAGAGTGAGAGCAAGAGAGAGAGCGAGAGCGAGACTGAGAGAGAGAAAGCAAGAGAGGAAGTGAAAGAGAGCAGGAGAGCAAGAGAGAGAGCTTTATCAAATGTTTGGAACCTCCTACGTAGATAAGGACAAGATGACAAGATACTATTTGGATAGTACTGTCTCAGGTTCCGCACACTTGGATTCATTTGTGTGTGTGTGTGTGTGTGTGTGTGTGTGTGTGTGTGTGTGTGTGTGTGTGTGTGTGTGTGTCCTCCTCTGCAGATTCCTGCCCTCTGGTGAATCCTCCTTAGGGAAGAAGGCTGTGGGAAAAAGCCATCTCATGTTGGATCCAGCAGCTGAGATAGTATACAAAAGTATGTACACACACACACACACACACACACACACACACACACACCCTTTGGTCTTTGTGCAAAAGATTTTAGGTGACTGTTTACTCCTCTTTCACTTCAGACCACAAATACGTCATTAATAAATCACTAGCGGTCTACCTCCCACAACCGCTGCCTTGAGGCTCCACCATCACCACTGGTGTTGATCCGCTTCTTATCAATAATCAATAGCAATAGTAGCAAAGAGCTATATTTACTTCTCAGAGGGAGGGACCCTTAAAGCAGAAATAACATAACCTGGATGTGCCTTTTTGTTTTTTTTGGGGTTTTTTTTTTAAAGCAAAGTGGGCAGCCCGCCCTCTTTGTTTTCATTATTCATTGACATAGTAAAGACATTATTCATTGACATAGTACAGACATTATTCATTGATATAGTGAAGACACAGGGTGGCCGAGTAGGATGGGAACAACACGGAGAACAAAAGACTACAGACTGATGTTGAGCTTTATTGTTGCGTATTTTCAGGAGTACTTTCTTTTCAATAGTTTTGCTTTGCTCTACTTCAGGTTTTCACCTTTCTCTTGCCAAAACAGATTTAAGGTGAAATGCTGATGCACTGATGTTAACATGTACCTAAACAGACGCATGTCCAGGCCTCTACACAACTGGACCCCCCGTCCATCAACATACACACATTAACACACTCAGACACCGACTTGTCCCGTTACCAAACCGGGACCCATATCCTGCTAGAACATGGTCCATATACATACATACATGCATGTGGCCCTTTTACCCTAACCCGGGTTCAGGTGCACTCTCTACACGGACACACTCTCCCATATTCTTCCACGTAAAGCACACTGAAACACATTTGAATGTGGGAAATGTGTTATGTAAATTACGATTGATCGATTCAATGATTGATTGGTTGGCTTATTTTTTGATTTTGATATACTTTATTAATCCCCATGGGGAACTTCTTCTCTGCATTTAACCCATCCTGGCTGTGTAGCTAGGAGCAATGGGCAGCTGCAGCACCCAGGGGCAAACTCCAGTTTGTCTTTCCAATGCCTTGTTCAGGATCCAGACAGGAGTATTAACCCTAACATACATGTCTTTTTTGATGGCAGGGGAAACTGAAGCACCCGGTGAAAACCCACCGCAGACACGGGGAGACGATGCAAACTCCACACGGAGGACAACCTGGGATGACCCACCAAGGTTGGACAATCCCGGGGTTCGAACCCAAGACCTTCTTGCTGTGAGGTGACAGCGCTAACCACTGGGCCACCGTTGATTGATTGGTATAGATGCCCAGTGGTATATGTACAGTGCATCCGGAAAGTATTCACACCCCTTCACTTTTCCCACATTTTGTTATGTTACAGCCTTATTCCAAAATGGACTAAATTCCTTTTTTTTCCTCATCAATTTACACACAATACCCCATATTGACAAAGTGAATAAGGTTTCGTAGAAATTTTTGAAAATTTATGAAAAATAAAAAACGGAAATATTGCATGCACATAAGTATTCACACCCTTTGCTATGACACTCAAAATTGAGCTCAGGTTCAGCCTGTTTCCACTGATCATCCATGAGATGTTTCTACATCTTGATTGGAGTCCACCAGTAGTAAATTCAATTGACTGGACATGATTTGGAAAGGCACACACCTGTCTATATAAGGTCTCACTGTTGACAGTACATGTCAGAGCAGAAACCAAGCCATGAAGTCAAAGGAATTGTCTGTGGACCTCCGAGACAGGATTGTATCGAGGCACAGATCTTGGGAAGGGTACAAAAAAATTTCTACAGCTTTGAAGGTCCCGAAGAGCACAGTGGTCTCCATCATTCGTAAATGGAAGAAGTTTGGATCCACCAGGACCCTTCCTAGAGCTGGCCGCCCAGCCAAACTGAGCAATCGGGGGAGATGGGCCTTGGTCAGGGAGGTGACCAAGAACCCGACGGTCACTCTGACAGAGCTCCAGCGTCCCTCTGTGGAGATGGGAGAACCTTCCAGAAGGACAACCATCTCTGCAGCACTCCACCAATCAGGCCTTTATGGTAGAGTGGCCAGACGGAAGCCTCTGCTCAGTAAAAGGCACATGACAGCCCGCTTGGAGTTTGCCAGAAAACACCTAAAGGACTCTCAGACCATGAGAAACAAGATTCTCTGGTCTGATAAAACCAAGATTGAACTCCTTGGCCTGAATGCCAAACGTCACGTCTGGAGGAAACCAGGCACCTCTCATCACCTTGCTAATACCATCCCTACAGTGAAGCATGGCGGTGGCAGCATCATGCTGTGGGGATGTTTTTCAGCGGCAGGAACTGGGAGACTAGTCAGAATCGAGGGACAGATGAATGTAGCAAAGTACAGAGAGATCCTTGATGAAAACCTGCTCCAGAGCGCTCAGGACCTCAGACTGGGGCGAAGGTTTATCTTTCAACATGACAACGACCCTAAGCACACAGCCAAGACAACGAAGGAGTGGCTTCGGGACAAGTCTGTGAATGTCCTTGAGTGGCCCAGCCAGAGCCCAGACTTGAACCCCATTGAACATCTCTGGAAAGACCTGAAAATAGCTGAGAAGTGACTCTCCCCATCTAACCTTACAGAGCTCGAAAGCATCTGCAGAGAAGAATGGGAGAAATACCCCAAATATAGGTATGCCAAGCTTGTAGCTTCATACCTGAGAAGACTTGAGGCTGTAATCGCTGCCAAGGGTGCCTCAACCAAGTACTGAGTAAAGGATGTGAATACTTGTGTACATGCAATATTTCAGTTTTTTATTTTTAATACATTTGCAAAAAATTCTACAAAACCTTTTTCACTTTGTCATTACGGGGGATTGTGTGTAGATTGATGAGAAAAAAAAAGGAATTTAATCCCTTTTGGAATAAGGCTGTAACATAACAAAATGTGGGAAAAGTGAAGGGGTGTGAATACTTTCCGGATGCACTGTATATAGCGGCCCCTTTGCTCTCCCCAAGTCAGCATCATGAGAAGCTAACACAATGTCTTTTCTGTATGTGTTGTCATCTGGTTATGACCCAGCATGTTACTGGGCCAGGAGGACTAGTATGTGTGTGTGTGTGTGTGTGTGTGTGTGTGTGTGTGTGTGTGTGTGTGTGTGTGTGTGTGTGTGTGTGTGTGTGTGTGTCTCATTCTGTGTCATTCTGCCTGGTCTTGGGCTTACATACTAGAACCTCACGTCCTCCAGCATGATGAATTCGTCTGATATTCTCCGCCTCATCTCTCCCACATGTTATATTTTTCTCTGCGATCATACTTGTCTCCCATCTGCCCTCCCATCTCCAGCTGTTCCTCTTCCTCTCGCAAATAATTTTTTATGTTCCTTGAAAAAGCGCTCACTTGGCATGATCATGTAAAGACAATAACTCATCCACGCCCACGTCCCTCCCCTCAACCCTCGTTTATCTTGCCCCCACCCAGCGGCTTGCTGTCTTTCCACAGCGGCAGGAAATAACAGCATTGTTTACTGTTAGCGAGCTGGAGGGCTGCACAGATCCCGGCTGACGGAGGAAGGAAGAGATACGATAGATAGAAAGCATGAGAGAGAAGCACTGTGACTACTGTCTCACACACACACACACACACACACACACACACACACACACACACACACACACACACACACACACACATATGATTCATTATGTGTCTGGTAGGCTACACGTGGGACAAAATGAGCCCCATCAGCACAAAAAAACACTGTTAGTGCCATTAAACAGCGTTTTACTGTATGGAAACAGTGGTCTGACCTTAGATGACCTAGTTAGTCCGTCTCTCTAATTGCCAAAGCCCGACAACAACAGTGACTACCAAAGTCGATCCAAAATATCCTTCCCCTCTTTCTCCCTCCCCTTTTCTCTCTGAACCTTTCGTTTCATTTTCCATTTTACAAATATGTTTCACAATACAAGGTATATTATTTCTGCTTCCCCTTTATTCATTTTGGGATAATACACATATTAGATGACAACTCAACATCGGCTTCCCTTCAGTGGATTCACTTTCCTTTCTCCTCTGACAAATTAGACCGAGGTTTCATTCTCTCTCTCTCCCCCCCTCCTCTTCCTCATTGATCGGCAGAACAGGTAGTGGCACTAATGAGCTGTGTGCTTTCACACAAAGGTCAATTAGTTAATCTTCGGAGGTAGGAGGAGGGCTCTCAAAAGAGACCCCTTTTGTCTACGGGTCCTTACATTGGATCGAGAGGCACAGCCTTTCCATAGAAACCGATACAATACACGTAGTGCTTTTTCACATGTCCCTGTTGGCCTACTAAATGCCAGTTCACAAAGTCCTTTCTTGCATCGATTCAATTAAAAGTTAAATGGTAAATGGACTGCATTTATACGGCGCTTTTCTAGTCTACCGACCACTCAAAGTGCTTTACAGTGTACGTCTCACATTCACCCATTCACACACATTCATACACCGATGGCGGAGGCTGCCATGCAAGGTGCCAACCTGCTCATCAGGAGCAGTTAAGGGTTCAGCGTCTTGCTCAAGGACACTTCGACATGCTCTCTGGAGGAGCCGGGGACTGAACCAGCGACTTTCCGATTACTAGACGACCCGCTCTACCTGCTGAGTCATGCCACCCATTTTCATTTATACCAGCCATTATGAGAGCCATTTTAGTCAAAGATCTCCTTGTGTGTTTGTGTGTGTGTGTGTGTGTGTGTGTGTATTCCCCAGGTCAACACATTGAAGTTTGCTGTACGTTTCTATAGGTGTGGTAGCAGAGCCTGTTGTACCTGTTTTCGGGCTTGATTGAGGCC
Organism: Lampris incognitus; assembly: GCF_029633865.1. Classification (NCBI taxonomy): domain Eukaryota; kingdom Metazoa; phylum Chordata; class Actinopteri; order Lampriformes; family Lampridae; genus Lampris; species Lampris incognitus. Next base: position 16,405,826 of record NC_079220.1, on the reverse strand, counting down.
ATGCAGACGCTGCTGGAGTTCTCTGCGGTAGTTCTGGGCCGCCTCGATGTTCTCCTTGGCCTCCTGCAGAAGTGCATCCACCTCCACAGACATCCTCCCACCTCCTAACACACACACACACACACACACACACACACACACACACACACACACACACACACACACACACTGTTTATACAGTAAAATTCTCTGCTAATTTAATTAATTCAGGTGGTCTACAATTCAGAAATAGAAAATGGAAGTTAGTTTCAATGTCTTAAAAACCTGCTATCGCTCCTGCTCTCTCTCTCTTGCATGCATGCACACGCCTGTACTTCTATGTTAGTGAGGACCCCTCATTGACTCTATTCATTCCCTAGCCCTTAATGCTAACCTTAACCATCAGATCTACATGTGTAACCCTAAACCTTACCTTAACCTTAATCTAATCCTAACCCGAAACCCAAATCCTAACCCTACAATAGACCCTTAGAGAAGCTAAGACCGGCCAAAATGTCTTCACTCCTATGGGTAAAAACTCAACTGGTCCTCACAAAGATAGAAGTACAAGAACACACATGCGCACGCACGCACGAACGCACGCACGCACGCACGCACGCACACACACACACACACACACACACACACAGAGAAAAGGCCATATCAACTTTCTCATTGCACCAAGGGAACAGATCTGTCTGACATAAAAGGTGCTCTCTCTCACGCTCTCTCTCTCTCGCAATTCAAGTTGTCTGTCGGCAGCTCTGTCTTCTTGCTATTTGACAGGCCTGTGTGTTCCTTTTAGACAACTGAGTTCATGGCACACAAACTAAATTGGTGAGAATCCAGTGCCCTTCATACTGCGTTCAAAGGGGGCCATACGAGAGAGCGAGAGACAGAGCGAGCGCGAGAGTGAGAGCAAGGGCGGGGGGGGGACTGGCAGACAAGTAGGCAGGAAGTAAGACGGGCAGAGCTTGATCATCTCGATGATGCTGTCAAATGAGGCCATGAGATCAAACCATTTAAGAGAGGCTGATCGTGTATTTAGCTGTGATGTGTAATCTCTAAATCCACCTTTATGGATTTTGTGTCCATGATCAGACTGTACATCCACCCTATACTCCCTCCCCAACTGTAGGCCACAACAGCAACAAGACAATTCCGAAAAACAAAACCAAGCCACTATCACTCAAAAAACAACCCAAAAAAAACCAAAAAACAAAACACAGAATTATAGACCCAGCGACTAGAATTAGTCGTTTTAATTGAAAAATATCAACATAAGAAACTTTACTGTGCTATCTGCTGCAAATCAAAAAACAAACAAAATGAGGATTAAAGCAGAGATCGATACAGAAGCAAAACGTCTATTACCTGTAATCACCACTGTTAGAAACTAAGGCAGGAGGAAATGACAGCGTGCACAGTGAGAATTAGAGGATGTGAAGCAATATGTAAACCACTTCCGACACAACCAGGAAGCAGCATGGGTAAGACAGCAGCTCGCAACCTACCAGCCAGTCAACGCAGCCGGCTGACCAGTATAACGTCCTGCTATTAGCCCGCGTCAAAGACAAAACATGCAGCAAGTGGCGACAGGAAATGCGAGCCTTGTGTTGTAGTTCTGGTTGTGTGGAGATGTATCGGCGTGTGACTGAACACATGCGAGTCGATGGGCTGCAGATTAGGCAATTAACGGCCACATCTTTTACATCAACAGAGATCCTGTGGTTCCAACAACTGGTCGACAAAAGAAGACGAATAGTGGATTTAAAAAGGAAGCCATGAGGAAAATTCGGGCCAAGCCGGCCCAGAGCTCGGCCCCATGAGCAGCCCCAAGTCGGGTATTTTATGCCATAGCATCTTGGCCTGCGTCCTTAATGAACTGCAGATTCAAGTTCGGCTTCCTGTGACCTCTCTTGGATAATAGCAGCAGCCGTTATCTAACAGAGGTCAACTAACACTGCTGTGCGGTGGCTCAGCTGCATTTGGTTATTTTGGCTGCGATGTTAAGGTTAAAGCGACTGAACGTATGGAAAAGCGATTGCGCAGAACAAAGTAACATCAACAAGAGACGTTTATCCTGCCTTGCAGCAGCACTCAGGCAATAGAAAAGAAACACGTAATCTTTATCAAAGCTGACTCCAGGCAGGGATGATGTCTTCATGGTCAAGAACACAGCTTTCTGTTGAAAGTTTAGGGGAGTTTTTTTGGATGACTTCTAACTACATTTTCTTATCTACATCAGCTTTTCCAGAAAGTAAAAAAAAAAAACAACATAAAAACAATTATCAAGCCATTGCACTTGTGCAGCTGGCAACAAATGCTGATTATATTCAGTCTAGTTTATCAACCCTGAAACATAGCACTGGCTGTTCATCGAATGACAAAACTAATTAGCCTACTTGTGATTTTTTTTTATATTTTGAGATGCTCTGCATTTAATCCATCCTAGCTGTGTAGCTAGGAGCAGTGGGCAGCTGCCGTGCAGCACCCGAGGACCAACTCCAGTTCGTCTTGCCATGCCTCGGCCAAGGGCACAGACAGTATTTAAAGTATTAACCCTAACATGAATGTCTTTTTGATGGTGGGAGGAAACCGGAGCATCCGCAGAAAACCCGCTGCAGACATGGGGGGAACATGCAAACTCCACCATGTCAGGTGAGCCTTTGCTGCTACCATTATGACAGTAGATGGTACTATCTACATCTGTTTCTACCACCTTGTAGATTTGCCTCTTTAGGCAAAGGCTAGGGGAAGGTAACTCCGAACTCAAATCCAAGAAGGTGCTGGCAGTGGGGTGCTCGATGGTGTTTGCGGCAGAAGAGCCCAATAGGATCATGAGTCCTATCACACCAATGGCACAAACATCAGATGGCATGCAGAGCAACCACTCTGTTGCTCAATGGATGACATCACTTGACAAGTAAACTGTCACTGCAGGGCAAACTCTTTATCTACTGAGCCCGTTGCACTACGGTGTACCACTTAGGAATGGGTTCTGGGGTCCAGAGAGACTGTTTGGCGGGGGCACGACACCGACTGTCTTAACTACTGTGCAAGGCGTGATGTGAGGAGAGCTCGATGGGAAAAGCACTTGCATGTTTGCTGAGCTTAAACTGCATCACAGTCATCATTGTTTCAATAGACTGATGAAGAAGATGTAAACTCCACAAAGAGGATGACCTGGGACGACCCAAAGGTTAAACAACCCCGGGGTTCCAACCCAGGTCCTTCTTGCTGTGAGGTGACAGCGCTAACCACTGCACCACCGTGGCGGTGGTTTCTTCCAACAGTTTTGGGAAACTCTGGAAATGTTCAAACTGGTACTTCATAATTTTTCTGTTTGTCGGCTGTACATACATATACCAACGTGCTGCTTCAAAGATGTCTACCAACAGACGTTGAGTTACACTTTGCATGTCAATGTTTCACACTGCAGGTTTTATTCCAGCCAAATTTTCTTCTGAAGTCAATCTTTACTCTAACCCATATCCTATTAGCATTGAGAGACTGGTGTGTCCATGATAGCAGTGAAAGAGGAAATCACTAACAGGCCTCATGCCTGGGCCATATGTAGGCTACATTTCCCCAAGTCACATGAGGCCACTGGGCATCTCAGTCAGTGTCTTAAATGGTTTCCTTGTTTCATTTATCACACAACCCACTTCTAATGTCATTAGTGTCTTTCCAAAACCAGGAATGCATACCATGAGAAGCGTGGTGTTTGAGAATTACAAGACAAATTAATCACCGGTATGAAAAATAATCAGAGAGAATTATTTTTTTAAAAATTCTTCTGACATTCGCTATGATAAAAAGAAATGTCATTGTGGACACAAGTCTGCTATCTTAAAAGACAGAATGGTGCATATCAAGTCAAACGTCCATTTATTTGTTTTGGAAAAAAAAAAACCCTCATACTCTGCTCAAACCTCAAGCTGAGCTTGCCAGGGCCTCTCTGTTGATATCTGAAGACGCCAAGTCCGGATGTGATGATCGATGAATGTGCTGCAAACTACCTGCAAACCTGGAACAACCAAAAATCTGCTGAAGTATTTAGGGTTTCTTGTTACTAATGGCTTCAGCAGCTTTAACTATGGCTGTTGTAAATTGAAGCATGCATTAAAACTGACTTGACTCGTTTTAATAATGAGAAACAGAACATCTGGACTGTAAGTTCAATGGGGCTGAGATGAGAAAAATCCCAACACTGCTCTCAACCATCGACAAACATTTAAGGCCAGCAAAAGGATGGGAGACCAAAGGAAAAAAAAAAACTCCTCCTCAGTCAACAATCTCCTCTTGAGTCTAAAGTATTTCACTGTACTACCTTGCACTTAGTACTTGTACTCTGTGCAGTGACAATACAGTTGAATCTAATCTAAAACACGTCTGATTAACAGGTCAATTGTATTTCTGTGCTTCTTGTTTTGTACGGCTGTACATTGCTGTTGTCTCTACTTGGTGTTTGTCTTATAAAACTATTACTTGCTTTCGCTGTCTTGTCTTGTATAATGTATATTGTCATTTATTATATACATTGTGTAGTGTTACTGTCCTATGTTTAATGTTTTAAACTGTCACTATTTTCTACACCGAAGCAAGATAAATTCCTGTATGTTCTACATCCCGGCAATAAAGGAGTTATTACGAGTTTTGTAGCTCTCCTGACTGTACTTCTCAGCAGTATGTGACCCCAAAGGAGTGTCACTGCTGAAACACTTAGATTGGATTTTTTATTTTTTATTTTTTTAGGGAGTTGTTCCTTATCCGATGAGAGGGTCTAAGGACAGGATGTTGTGTTGCTGTTAAGCCCACTGAGGCAAATTTCTTAATTTGTGATATTGGGCTATACAAATAAAATGGACTTGATTTATGGGGTGTCATCATGCCTCAAAATGGCAAATAAGTCTGTGGTGCTAGTTTGTACCATGTGATCATTAACTTCCTTTTTGAAGACAAGACACACAATATCTAAGCTACCCAATATACAAAACTGTTTCCTTTTCACTGGCATTTCATCACCTCCGGTATTATTTGTCTTCTTTGTTTTATATGTTGATGTGTATTTACTACTGAGATGGGGGCTGGCTGTCCTAGTGACATTAAATTATCTAATGAAACAGCAACCTTGTCTGTAATATACAGCGTATTATGCATGACTGATGTATGCACGCATGCATGCACCCATCTACTTACAGTGCATAAACATGTCCACACATAAGTGGGGAAAAAATGCTAACATTTGTTCAGAAATTTGACATGCAAGATGGGGGACAAACTAAACAAACAGAGAAACCCACACACACTGTGAGCATGTACACCGACACACGTTGGATGGTTCTGCTGACCCACTGGGAAAAATCACCTGATCCGTCCCTGAAATCCTTCCCCCTTTAAAAACTACCTGCCAATGGTCACCCAGCAGGAAATTCATATCATTACACAGCAGGCCCAGTGAGCTGATACCATGTCAAGTCTTGAATCGCATAACCACCTCACTTACTCACACAAGACACACGAATGTAAATTAGCACATTTCCACATGGATGCAAACGTGCACTCACAATATTGCAGAGAAATGCGTTTTCTGCAACATGCACTTCCACGGGGGCAAGAAATATGCACATGATACACAAGTAAAAAGGGCTTCAAGTAAGGATCCAGGCAGTAATCTGAAACTGTTTTCTTGGAAAGGTTGCTTGTTGTTTGGTCCCAGAGTTTATCTTAATCCCTCTCTTTTTAAAAAGGCCCCCAGAGTCAAGGGATCCACACAGAAAGCCTCCTCATCAACTTATATAGACGATGACCTAAGAAGCTACTGTTCCTAAAAAAAAAAAAAAACAATACAGATTTGTTCGTTTACATGACATAACACTATCAACAAGCAAAACCTCTTTTTGTCCTCCTTTCTTTGATGCAGAAACAAAGAGGGAAAATTCCCCGCAATGCATTTTGGCTGTATTTAGGTCAGCCTGGCCACCCGTTTGGTATTCTGCTGCTTGCAGGCCCTTACAACCATATTGTCTGCTAATACAGCAGCACTGATGGGAGTGAAAGAGGGAGTTTTTTTTTTAATTTCATGCTCTGAATGAGGGAGGGAAAGAGATGAATGTGTAATGATCCTATATGTCTCCCGGGATTTAAAAAAAACAAACAAAAAACTGACCAGCAAATTCACCACTGGAGGAAAGGGGACGAGAGATGCCATTATTCTAAACACAATCAGTTGTTGCAGCTAGAAAAGCGCTATAAAAATACAACTTGATGGATTGATTGAATCAGTAAACCCACTCAGGCCAGTGTATATGATACATGCATTTCTTACAGACTTTTAACATCTCAACATTGCACACAAAAAAAAAGAAAAAAAGAAGTGCTTTGGCCAAGATGGACGTTATTATGAAAGGCACCCAAACTATTATTACCGCACTGCAGACAGACAGGCGGAGAAGCAGTTGACACAACTCTGTGCAACATGAGACATCAGACATGTTCACACTCGCTTAAAGGAACTTCCGTATTTCTGACTGTTTTCATAACTCAAGCCACTGTCCGCCCACGACTGGCTCTTCCAACCTTTTAAAATGTCCATGGATGTCAAACACAAATTAGAAAATTCTGCCAATTTCATGATTATCACACTTTGCGTAGGAATGGCATGGGGCTAGCTCAGTAGCCACAAACAATGAAACGTCCAACATGCTTGAAGGAGCACACACACACAACACATTAATTAGGAACAAACAGTTATTCTGATAGAGAGAGTCGGCTCGTTTCCAGCGCTGAGAAAGTAAAGTTGGTTACGATTTGCATACCTGCTTTCAAGACTGTTTGTTGGCCAACATTTTATCGTCCTGACACCATTCGCCACCCCCACCCGATGTGTTGAAGTTTTTGCTCAAGTCCGAAAATGACATTTACGAGGCGTTTAGCCAACAACCAATCCGAAGCGAAAGAGGGCAGTTTGATTATGATTGACGGAGTAAAAAGCCAACCGTTGTCATCTCCCTCCCACTTCGCCTTCCCTCTTTGGCAACCACGAAGTTATAGTCAGGCTAGACTGAAACTGATGAAATAATTTGATGTTTCCATTTACGCTAGGGAATGCAAAATACATATTAGGACAATAGCTTTACTCTAGCAATTGCAGACTGACGGTAGAACTTTATGACCGAGACCGGACAGGCCACAATTTAAGCAAACTGCGTTTTATTTTAGCAGAGCAGCGGTGTATCGCTCATACCGCTACTTCCCATACGCATGCGCGTTAATTTCAAATCAGGAAACCGCGCTTTTGCGCCTTTCGTGTTAGTAGTGATATTCCCCCATCTACTGTTTATACGGAGAACTGTGGCAGCGGCACGCCCTGAGGTTTTCTCTCGTCTGAAGATAAATGTAGATATTAAATCGCGGCCCACGACGTCAAACAGCTGAAATGTAAATGAAAACATAAAACTTTTCCAAATCAGGATGCGGATTTACGAGACCATACCGGATCGCTCAAGGCCCAGATTAACAACGGCCGCCATTGGTGCTGTGTGTACCGAAGGAACACAAGAGAAACAGGGGAAGAAGCTGAAAGAAGAAGAAGAAGAGGCAAATGACAGAACTTGTTGTAATGTATATAACGGTTCATAAAGATGAGAGAAAAACACTATAAAAAGTTTTACACATCGTTATAACCGTAGCCTGTTAAAACATAGATGATGAACGAAGAAATGGATAGATGGATGGTTGGTCCGATGGAGGTGAGCTTGCTACAGTGATTGATTGCTTGATTGAGCTTGATTGCTACAGTGGTTATAATGATGAGTAAAACTTTTTAAGGTGTTTTTCTCTAAGCTTAATTGAACAGTTATATACATTTTACAAAAAGATGTGTCATTTGCATCTTCTTCTTCTTCTGGGGGCTTGAGCGATCCAGTACGGTTTTGTCAATCCGCATACTGATTTGGCAAGACTTTACGCCGGATGCCATTCCTGACACAACCACTAAACCTATGGACGGGTCTGTGAATGTTCTCATTCATCCAGGTCATGATTATCCAAAGGAGTTGAATCAAGTGCAACTGGACCTGGTATATAGCCGTGACGGGGCACAAGGTAAAGCGCTGGATACTAGCAATAAAGGATGCGTTGGCCGGGAATCGAACCCGGGTCAACTGCTTGGAAGGCAGCTATGCTAACCACTATACCACCAACGCTCACGACGATTTCCCTTAACTCTTTGAAATTTTCCAATTCATTCTCTATGGTAAGCCTTAACTTTACTGTTCAGTTCCAATTTTGGCCACTAATGAGATTTGGGGGCGCTGTTCCGATTTTTTGCTTGGTCACTAAGCAGACAGCGTTCATCGCTAAGGAGAGTGTTTTACAGTACACCGGAGACTGCGATCAGTCAAGTGAAGCCGCTACCGTGAACACAGCGACGATACCATCGTACTTTTGGACATTTTCGGTAAGTTCGCGTTAATTTATTATTTCGTTGTCCGTATTAGCAACAACGACCAAAGTTACCATAACGTTACCATTATTTGAAACAGGGAAGAAACGGAAGAAGCTGAAAGAAGAAGAGGATGCAAATAACAGAACTTGTTGTAATGTATATAACTGTTTAATAAAGATGAGAGAAAAACACTATAAAAAGTTGTACACCTCATTATAACCGTAGCCTGTTAAACATAGATGATGAACGAAGAAATGGATGGATGGATGAATGGATGGTTGGTCCGATGGAGGTGAGCTTGCTACACTGATTGATTGCTTGATTGAGCTTGATTGCTACAGTGGTTATGATGATGAGTAAAACTTTTTATGGTGTTTTTCTCTAATCTTCATTGAACAGTAATATACATTTTACAAAAGGTTCTGTCATTTGCATCTTCTTCTTTTGGGGGCTTAAGAGATCCAGTACGGTTTTGTCAATCCGCATACTGATTTGGCAAGACTTTACGCCGGATGCCCTTCCTGACACAACCACTAACCCTATGGACGGGGCACAAGTAAACCGCTGGATACTAGCAATAAAGAATGCGTTGGCCGGGAATCGAACCCGGGTCAACTGCTTGGAAGGCAGCTATGCTAACCACTATACCACCAACGCTCGCCATATTTAGGCTTAACTCTCTTAAAATTTCGAATTCATTCTCTATGGTAAACCTTAATCTTACTGATCAGTTCCAGTTTTGGTCACTAATGAGATTTGGGGGGCGCTGTTCCGATTTTTTGCCTGGTCACTAAGCAGAGAGCGTTCATCGCTAAGGAGAGTGTTTTGTTTTTTGTTTTTTGTTTTTTAAAAGGAGAGTTTTACAGTACACCAGAGACTGCGATCAGTCAAGTGAAGTAGCTACGGTGAACACAGCGACGAGACCAACGTACTTTTGGACATTTTGGTAAGTTCACGTTAATTTATTATTTTGTTGTCTGTATTAGCAACAACGACCAAAGTTACCATAAAGTTACCATTGGTGTCCCAACCTAACCCGGTTAACCTGTCTCAGGTAACTTAACGACGCTAGCTAGGGAGATGAGCACTAACTTTAGCTACGGTGAGGAATAAAGTTATTGATATGTAATTAATGTAACGTTATAACGTTATGTCAACTGACTGACTAGCGTTGGCTGTTATTTTATCCTGTAACCTTAACTTTTTTGATATATAGCTAACTAACATTATGTCATGTTGTCAGTATTACTGTCGATCAAAGTATATGTGTTTCGTGTCATAACTGGCTATTTAAATTAACGTTACACAATCGCTAACGTTAGCTAGTATCTAATATACCAGTGGAACGTTTGCACCTGCTTTCCCTAAGGAATCAACAAAAACATGTTCATTAAAGGTTAAATGTTTGATTGTGACAGTAAAGAACACATAAGGTAACATAACTTGAAATAGTTTCTGGTTTTTGTCGTTAGTTTTATCTTAGTGTAGGTCTAATTACTTTGAATAATCTTGGGGTTATTTTGACCACTTGAAAGGGTTTACTCGACACCCCCCTTCCCTTCCACCCTTTCATCTCCCACACATCAAAGTCAAATCTACTGTCTGTTAAGTAGGGGGGCAGCAACAGGTGGGATGTAGTGACCATCAAAAGAGTATAGCTACTATCTATCTATACATTAGAGTAAATGTGTCTCCTGCTTTGGGATTATTACATGGCATATTTTGTTTTAATTATGTGCATTGTATCTGTATCAATCAATCAACACTATTTGTCTTATGTTGTACAGATTCAGTACCATGACGAAGATGGCGTTCTTCTCGGGTAAGGTCAAGGTGGCCTTCAGAAGAGGCCCGTCAGGCCATTTACGGCAGGACCCCTCTGATGCTGCCAAATGCCTGAAGACCAACCCGTCCCTGCAGGACAAGTCTGCACCTCAGAGGGAAGATGTGGTGAAGGCCAACGCCCACACTGTGGTCTTCCAGAGAGGGGGGATGTTTCAGACTGGCAGGAAGTAATGGGAGAATACATCCTCCAGTTTGGAAAATACAAGAGGAAGTCCTTCATGATGTAGGCTACGCCTTGTTCCTCACCAACAAGGTAGACCAGGAGATAAAATCAGGGCACTTCCATGCAGAGGGCAACAGTAAAGACAGCTTAGTGTCCTTTATCAAGTACTCCAGGGGCTTTCAGGACATCAGTGATCTCCTGGACTACCTAAGCAAACAAACACCTGCACCTGTTGTGTCCTCAGAGGACGAGAGACTTGTGGGCTTTGGAGCCCGGGCCAAGAACACCTGGTTGGAAGTTTGGGAAAACAGGGCCAATGGCTATGCTGCATTCATCATGCAAAAACAGTGTGTGCCAAACAGTAAAATGCACCAGCTACAGCAGTACCTGTTAAAGTAGCATAGCCATCTGAAGACTTCCCCAGCTCCACTGGCACCTGTCATGGCAGCCCCAACCCCAACATCCACCTTGACTCCTGCCTCTGATCTTCCAGGTAAGTTTATAACATAAGTAAAATATGAATAATTATTGGTTTGCTTTCTTTAACCATGGTATTTGCAATAATAATAATAATAATGATAATAAGCTTTATTTATATAGCACCTTTCATACAGAGAATGCAACTCAAGTACTTTCACATTTCAGCACAGAACATGGGATAAAGATAATAAGAAGAAAATAAAAATAAAATAATAATAAAAATGAATAACTATATATATAAAGTATGTATGTATATGTAATGTATATGTAATGACATCTTTGTTTCATTTCACAGTAATGGAGGAGGACAACGAGTTGGAGAGGGCGATGCTGAGTCTGTCCCCATCGAAATTCCAGACCCAGCTGAGTGAGTGAACTATATATAGATGACATGTTTTAATTCATGCCAATGAATCACATCCAGATCAGTGATCTGTTAAACTGTACTGATTACAATGATATAATGAATATGTTCAATGTGTTTTCTGGTTTAGCTTTGTCCACTGCTAAAGGTTTTTCTCCATCAGTTTGGGAGGATACTTCTGTGTGACCCACAGAAATGATCTACCATAACTGAGTTTCAGTATCATTATTTTGGCTATGTTCTGGCCATGTTCCTCATGCAGGGCTGCAAGTGAATGTTGTTTGACTGAGGACACATTTAAATCAATATGCTTTTGAACTGCTACTATACACACTCACTGGCCAAATAATAGGTACACCAGTCTTCCATAAAACATAAAAGAGTTGCCACATGTTTGTTAGGCAAAATCTTTGTTCTTAACCTGATTATCTATGCTGTTTTGGGATTCTCAAGTCATGTGTAGATTTTGGATTATGACTTGCTTTTTTGATGAGTATGTCAATTAATCATATTCGGCTATTAATCATATTATTATCAAATAATTATAATTCATGAATTGAATGCTGATATTTTGTCAATACTAAATGAGTACACACTCCAGCTAATCTAGGATAAATCCAGAAAGCATTTTGGTCGCCAGTGACTGGAATTGTGCACCTCTGCTCCATATGTTCCAGGCATCAGAGACCAGCAGGCCAAGGTTTCATTGCATATCAGCTCTTGGGACCAAGACAGGACTCTTGGTTCCCTTGGCTGGATACAATGCAGTTATATACTTATTTGTTATGTTGGCTGTGTTCCTAGCCTTGTTCAATGTTCATGTTGTTCTGCTGTTCTACTAACATCAGACCGAAACTGATGCAAAACTTCTACAGCCTCTCCCTGACTGGCCCCTGCGCTGTCTGCAGCTGTTATTCCACCACGCCCACCACACTCTGCTCCATCTCCTTCCACGTCTGCTGCTCATGGTCTACCCCATCCTGCTCCAACTGCTGCTGATGCTCTACCCCATCCTGCTCCATCTACTATCCCACTACTCCCCAGGTATGACCAAGACATCAGCCAGTGGAACTGCTCCCACAACCAAAAGATCTGGATGAAGGCGGAGATGGAAACTTTGGGACTATGGCCAGGATCTCAAGCTGTGCGACATGTCATGGGTATGATCTCCTTGTGGCGTCATCCACCCCAACCAGAACTCATAGATTCACTCTATGATTTGCCATCTCCGAGATACTTCCGACTACACCCTTTTTTCATTTGGAAACCAGCGCATGGCATTATGGAGAGAGTGAGGAACAATTATATCTTGCCCTGTCTCTACGGCTGCTCCCGGGGCTGTCCCGTCGCTATGATTTAGCTGGACAGCCGGAGGCAAAGTACCAGTGGGTGGACGAGTAAGAGCCAGATCACAAATTGCTTCTATGCAGGACAGGAAAATAGTGCAAAACATAATGTACTATATAGTTACAGAGATTAATTGCATGTAAGTGATGTAGAAACTCAGAATATCTATCTTTAATTAATTTTTTTCTTCTCTTAATGTGTGAGCTGGGACTGCTGCACAGATTTCAGAATCTCAAACCCTGACCCCCAGGAGCACCTCAACTGGGATTCATGGAAGACCACGGAAGCTGTGATGACTGAGGCAACCTCTGGGAGGGAACCTGATCAACTCGTGTGCCTCCTGGGAACAGTACAATGAAGATATCACTGTCAAACTGGACCTTTTCCATTGCATGCGGCAGTTCTCCAGGGAGTGTGTCAGAGCACTATCTGCTGCACAGCTCCTTCTGCCAGTTCCTCAGTGCTGTGTTCTGTGTGGTGGACCAGACTGACCTGCAGAGGCTGAAGGAGGCATACACCTTCTGTGTGATAACGCCTGCTAATCCAACAAAGCAGCATATCCGGGAACACTGCCGAACTAAGGTACTTTTTAATAGTCATAATATTCATAATGCTTCATATGTTACAACTTTATGAAGAAGTCATTTCAGTTCTGTCTTCTGTTAATGCATACTGTTACGGCCACGGGTGTGTGTCCATGTCCGTATAGTTGTGTTGTGTTGCCTTCTGTATCTAACCCTCACTCACATTCTACATTCAGGTATCCGCCAGGTGCTCCTCATCACCTACTCAAGCAGTCAGCCAATTTCCATCAGCTGTGCAGTCTACTATTTAAACCCCCATATGTCTTCACTTCCCTGGCTAACTAGTTTAGTTTGTGTGTGATTTTAGTTAGTGTTCTGTAGCGACCTTGTGTTGATGTCTCTTTAGCTACTTTGTGTTTGTAAAGTTTGGCCAGTTTTCAGTTAAGTTTTGCATTGTTTCAGTCTGGAGTATTTTGAGTTATGTTTAACCTTTAGTTTGTTTACTTCTTTTGGGCAAGGGGATCAAGGTAAGATGCCCATGGGCATACACCTCATCACGTAGCTTACCTCCTGTTATACACACTAGGTTAGGAGCGGTTGCCACCCTCTGTATTTAGGTTTGACGCTTTTGAGCACCGTCAAGGCGGGGTTACTTTTATTAGAAGTTTGTTGTTTTGGCAACAGTTCGGGTCCCTTGTCCTGTCATGGTGTTTAAGTTAATAAATATTTATATTTTATTACATTTATATGTTTACTTGTCTGTGTGTTGCACCCTCACCTCACTGTTACCCAGTGCACTAGTTGTTGTCCCTCACCAGACCGAGGGATGTAACATACTAAAACATTTGTAATACATTTCAATTTTAAGGTACTACAATCTACAGAGCTGCTGGAGAGAGTGGAGCGCGTTCTCAGGTGAGTCTTCTTGGACACAGATCCCAGTGGTTTCTACCTCTTCAAGCCATCCATGCTGAAACTGTGGAGAATCCTCAGAGTCTGCCTGAGTGACCCAGAGGAGGAGGAAGGGGTCCTTTACAGACACGGAGGAACAGTGCAGCTTAACCACAGGCAACTGTTTCCTCTGAGCTCTTCCAGGCTCAAGGCATGATGGGTATGGAACGTTCAGAGACTAGTGGATCTGAAGTTGCCTGACGTGAGGCTGCCTGTAGTCTTTGAGCCAATGCTCCTCATGCTGTTGAATGTGGCATCGGAGAGGTTGATGGGCCATGCCAAATACCCTGCACTGCAGTTGACACAGGAGAGATTTGGCCTGCAATATGTAGAGCCAGGCTGTCACCCTGTGCCTCTGGACTGGTTCAAGAACAGGTCCCAGAGGGCTGATGAAGAGGAGGCTGAACAGCAGGTCGCCGGCCAGTCCTTCATTACACCCGAAGAGAACGTAAGTTGCATTGATAGCACTCAGTAATTCTCGTTTCCAAACTTGTATAGTTTACACCTGCAGTTTGAGCAATAAGTTTAATTGAAATTTGCTTCCTCAGTTGCAGGATGACATCTTTGGTGAGATTCCTCCAGCCTTGCCCCAGGCCACACTCCTGCCAATCCAGCAATCAACCCCGACTAAAAGTGAGACATCGGGCATGGATGGAGGTAATTAAGTTAATATCACTCATTTTACACTTCTGCTAGTAATAGGTGAATGAGATGCATACTCAAGATCATGATTCAAGAAAAGCTTTATTGTCTCTGGGAGGGTGGGAAATTTGTGTTGGGTTTCTATCCATGCTGCACTGACCCATGACAAAACATTACATTCCAAACCCCCCCCCCCCCCCCACATAAAACTGGGGAAGCCACTGTTGCACATTATGTACCTAAATTGTGGAACACCATACCAAAAAGTATTAGAGAGGCTCTGAACATTTTTAAACTGAAAAAAATTATTTTTGTTTAGCTTATAATTAACACAATTTTTATGAGTCTTAATTATTATATCTGATTCTTAATGTGTATATTTTATTTAAATGGCTTATCTGTATGATATTGTATGTGTTCTTTATTATAATTTCTAATATGCTGATATGTAAAAGCACTTTAGGCTGCATTCTTTGTGAACGGTGCTATATAGTGTTATTACATATATGCACATAATGAATAAAAGTGCTGTACAAGGCCATCTACAATTTAATAGCTGGATATTTACTTATTGTATGTGGCATTCATCTAACTCTAATGTTGCTTATCCTGGAAAGAGCCATATTTAATCTTATTTGTTATTTCTGCTTGTTTTCAGATCTACCAATGACGCCTGCACTGCCCGTCATAGCCTCTGTGACCACTCGCACAGCATCCATCAAGGCAGGCGGGCTTCGATATGTCTTGGACCAGACCCGGTGGACAGAGGCCCTGAGGGAGGTCATAGACGGCCTCTTAGCAATCCACTAAGGGTTGAAGGACTTCCTGCAGGGGTCGACAGGGAGTATGCTGACTTGGTGCAGGCTGCTTCCCGTGATCCCAACAGCCTGTTGCATCCCACAACAAAGTGGCACATTTCACGGTATGTGAAGCATTTGGCAAAGCGGACCAGCACATGCCTGAGAAACTCCTGGAGACGCAGCAGCTGTGGCAACACCTGACAGCAGAGAGTGAGACCAAGGGTGTGCCAGTGGTGACGCTGCCACCTGCTGCAGTAAATCCACCTACGAGCGATCCGCAGGAGGCTCCTCTGACAAAGGCGGCTGTCAAGAACATGGTGCGGGACATTGTCCAGAAACAGATGGCACAGCAGCAGCTGGGGAAAAAATAAGACGAGGAGCTGTCTTGTTTGTGGGCAGCTGAAGTCATGGTTCCTCCATCCACTTTTTTTTTTTTTTTTTTTAACTAGTCTGAGGAGGTAAAGTACTTGTACTGCTCGGTAAACGTCCACCAGCTGTATGCAGCAGAAGGTTTCACTGACCCCAGAATGCCATTTGTGGACTTTGCTGAAACGCAGTTCTTTACCAGACGACTTGATACAGCCAAGCTCAGGTCAGCAGAGGCACGGAGGTTGGCTGAGCTGCGGGAGAAACCGAAGGCAGAAAACCCGCAGCCCACCAGTCGGCTCTGCCGCAAGCCCCTAAAGCAGGGGCCAGAAAGCCCACATGTCCACCATTTGGTTCCGGGGTATGGTGGGCAAGTACCTTTACTGTCCTGCCAAGGTGCCGTCCCTGTACAGGACTGAACACTGAAATGACCTGGGGAGAATTTCAACAGTCTGCCTTCTACAAGGCAGAAAAGAAGCAGTGGGCTGAGAAGGGGCAGTTTTAGTGCATCAGCGTCCGCTGGCGAATGCTCTACCAGTCACATTTCTTAAAATTTATTAGCACATTGATATAGCTTAGTACTTGGGGCCAGATGAAATTTGTAAAAATATCTTGACATTTTCCCGTTTTTATGGGGAAAAAAAGTTGCCATTTTGGCACATGGACCTTGTGCACACTCTGCATAGTACTATTATTGACCGACTCTTATCAAATTGTGATAGGATATGGTTTACTGCGCTAGACAAAAAATTGAAAATATTTCAATATTTGACTGTTGTATGGGTTTGAGCTTGAGTGCTCTGCAAGGTGTAATTCTTCACCAGTTTCTCTGAAATTGTGATTGGACATAGCGCCAGATGTAAATTGTCAAAATATCTGAACATTTGACCAAAGCAATTTTGAAAAACCGACATTCTTTAATTTTGTGACGAAGGTTTCACTTTCAAAACATAATTATCTGTAGAAGGGCCTAGGCATTACATCTGTGGCAAGGGATACAAATGGTGTGGCAGGCGATGAGGAATGTATCATTTGTAATTAATGTCAGTGTACTGGACTGTTTATACCTTTTCATTTTATATTGTTTAAAAATAATGTGTCTTATAAGCCCATGTGGGCTGGGCAATTTCATGATGCATGACATCGAATGGGGGAAAAAATCAAATCGATCATTACAAATGGACAATATTGTAAATGGTGTATAGACAATGTTCAAAGCTCCTCAACTGTAACTAAACAGTTGGGAGCTGAGACGGTTATGTGATTGTATGTAAAATATTTTATCTTAATTACTATTGTTAAACTTCTGACTATTTAGCGTATGTGTTTTTTCTACAAGCCTTAATTGTGGCAATAAATAACCAAAAAAAGATTTGTGTGTTAATCTCAATTATGTTCGTCTGGTGTTAGTTTGGACCCAAATGCCGAACTCGGCGACAGATGAAGGGCTAAACCCAAGTATGGGTATGTTAATTGTGAGTCCAAGGGTAGTGAGGAGCTGTGGTGGGTGACCGCTGGGTAGTGGAAAACGGCAGGCAGAGTGAGGCAATGATCCTGGGACAGGAGAGCATGGGTGAGAAGAGGCAAGGGGATAAACACAGGGGACTAGCAATCACAAGGAGGAACGCTAGAGGTAATGGTACAATTTTTAAAATGGTAAAGGCACAATTTTACTTTTCCCATTGTTTCTTGTTCACTGTCATTTGGACCAATGAAAGAGGCAGTACAATCTCCTAAGTATTCAATGTCTTCTTGCCTTCTTTTAAAGGAACCACTCACGTATACAAATCACTTTATTGCATTGCTTACTTTCTCTCCCAATGTAAGTTTTTAAATCCATATATTCAGAGTTAGAAACATTGTCTTCACCGATTCAGTGTTGGACCCCAATAGCCTAATATAAGAATATTATATGGATTGCAAAAAACTTCAGTTAGGGTTCAACTGACATTGGGAGAGAAAGTAAACGATTCCATAAAGTTAATTTTATAAGTGAACTGTTCCTTTAATGTCTTGCTTTGCATAAACTTTGTGAATTGATTCACTTCCATTTTTAAAATGGAATAATCTGAACAAATAAAATAATTTTAAACAAAGTCACACATATAAAAATATTATTGAAATTATGACTCCAACATCGTTGATTTAGTCGTGAGTGACCAAGGTTAAGACCGGGATTCGATACGGCGACTTCGTGGGCTTTTATTTTTTTCCTCCAAACGTACTGGCACGCTCACAGGCTCCCCTGATTGGCTATTCAGCGCGTTACAGGTATAGAATGCTGGTCCGTGCTTGGAAGGCAGCTATGCTAACCCCTATACCACCAACGCTTTAGTTTTAGTTATTTCGATGAAAAATGTAAACTAAACGCGTATACAGGATTATAACAAAAATCACACGTGTATGAAAGAGAGCATATATATAATGCGAGAGGACTTATTCCAAAATGTTATAATCGCTGTATAAATTAGGAGCCACAATGCCTTTTTTTTTAATATTGTGCGGCGAGCGTCTATCAAGTTTGCGTTTATTAAAACGTATGGGAAATTTGGCTTGGGTGAAGACCTTTTCATCTTGTGAACATTTCCGACAATAATGCAAAACTACGTCATAAACCAACTCATCAATAATATCATGCATACGTGCAATATATCAAGCAACAACGCTAATTCTACATCCAGTATATTGTGTGTGTGGTTTGAAGGGCATGTGCCTCATTGCACTGACTGCTGTTGTGCGCGAATTGCGGTTGTGGGCGCCACAGATTTCAGAGGAGATGAATTGGGTCCAAGGGCGTTTCCGATGACGCGCACAGAGAGCGCAGGTGCTGTAGAGATCAGTGCGATATGAATCTCCACTCCCGGGACAATCCCACAGATTAGTGTTTGACGCGCAGGATTTGGTAGGACACCTGATTCTCCCGGAGCAGACGGATCTAGAATTCAACACCTCTCCAAACCCAGTCTCTCGTTCGCTTTTCTCTTTTTATATCGTAATTGGTGGCGTATTATCCACGCGTTTGGGAACAACGCGGAAAGAAAACCTTTTACCGAGTGACCAAAGGAGTTGCGATGGCAGTTATTACACAGAATGCGACAATTAACGTGTCCGAGAAGGGGCTTTTTTGGCGGCGGCGTCGTATTGTAGTACTTGGAATAAGAATTTAAGAAAATGTTTGATATTTGCGCAGCCCTTGGAATCGTCTAATCCCCTCCTTGATTAACACAAATGGATGGATTACGTCGCGTTGGGTAGCTGTCTAACAGCAGGGCCTTGTCACAAACTAGTTAAGGCGACGATGCTTTACGCCTTGAGCGTGGATCTACAGTAGGGTACAGTCGGGCAAACGGAAGACGGACAGCTCTCTGTACGTGCCAAAAAAATGAGAAGGGTTGTTCTGAAAGAGGCCGCCAAAAGGTTCCCCTGGTTGGCCAATGTCACGTTGTACGGCTGCTTATTCGCCGGCGGCGACCTTGTCCATCAACTCCTTGCGCAGAGAGAGCGCATGGACTGGAAACACACGCGCAACGTGGCCGTAGTGGCCATCAGTTTCCATGGCAACTTTAACTACTTCTGGCTGCGGGCTCTGGAGCGGCGTTTCCCGGGAAAATCGGCCGGCATGGTTTTCCGAAAACTCTTGTTGGACCAAAGTTTTGCCTCGCCCTTGGGAACTAGTGTCTTCTACACTGGTAAGACTACCGCTAGAAGTAATCTTTCATGCGATCGGGCAACTTGCTAATTGTGTAACGCTTCACTATACGGCTGTGTAATGGCTGGGACGCTCGACGGTGCGTGCTGTTTGATAAATCTTGTGACGTGCCTGAGCTTCATGTGCAGTGTCTTTACCAGAGACATGTCACTGTTGAGCTGAAACGGCATATAAAAGTGACAAAAAACAGTTTAAAGACAAGTCACTGCGATACGTATATGTGCATAATATGCGCAAGTCTATCCAAAACGATGCGTAAATCTGCCCCCCCCCTGTCCTCCTCGGTGCAGGGGTGAGCTACCTGGAGGGTAAAGACGATATCTTTGAAGACTGGAGGGAGAAGTTCTTCAACACATGGAAGGTAATGCTGAGACTGTGCGCCCCGGTGCAGTGGAGGGAAAGAAAGTCACCTTCCTTCCACGTAGTGCGTGCTCACCCACGATTAACCCAGATTGTGGCATTGCTTTTGCGCAGTGGGCACACTGCCCGGAGCACGGTAATTCAATCGCGATTACTGCCAGCGGATAGAAATAAATAAATAAATAAACCACAGCGCCTAAGTGCGGTTATAAGCTGAAAACCCACACTCACCCCCGTCATTTGGGGGCCCACACGGAGTGATACTGACAGACTTCTGTAATCATGGCATGTGGCTTAATGTATTTAACAGAGCCATTTCCAGTACAGAGGATCTCAAGGCTGTACTGTAATAATGTATTAACTAACTCTGTATTAACTTAACACTCCAGGGCCTGTCGCTGTGTTTGTTAAACATGTAAATGTGTGATTTGTACATATTTGTAACACTTTTTTTTTCATTTTCAGACTGGACTCATGTATTGGCCTTTCATGCAGGTAAATGCAAAGGAAATGCACTACTTCTGTGAAGCTTTGAATGTCTATGTGTTGAGTTTTTAATGGCAGACTCGAGGAATTCCAAATTAAAAATAACTAGCAGATGTTTTGCCTATAATGTTCTGTACATTAAAACCAGTGCAGCAGAAAAGACAGTAGAGGAGGTGGTTGATGGGGGAAAAAGACACAACAAACTTTGACAAAATTCTTGTTATATCAGTAGCTGCAACCAATGATACATTGCTGACTGTAACTACCGTTTAATCTGACTACTTGTCTATGATGCTATGATATAAAGCTGGACTCACTCTTTCTTTCTTTCTCTCCATGTCTCTCTTCTTGTCATCCCACTACTCGCTTATCATGCTGCTTTTATTTGACCCTCCTGCATTGTAAACTGCATCAATCCTCTCTCTCTCTCTCTCTCTCTCTCTCTCTCTCTCTCTCTCTCTCTCTCTCTCTCTCTCTCTCTCTCTCTCTCTCTCTCTCTCTCTCTCTCCTCTCTCTCTCTCACACACACACTGCCTCTTTGTCATCACCCTGTCTTGCCTAACTGAACCATCACATTGTCTTCATTCCTTGTGTTTTCTCCATCCCCGTCCTCTCCACTCTCTCACCCCTCCTTCATCACCGCTCTCTCACTCCATCTTCCCCCCCCCCTCTCTCGCTCTCGCTTCTGTCTCAATCTCTCTGCTCTGCTTTGCTTTTTGCCCCGACAGTTCTTGAACTTTGTTCTGATGCCGCTATACCTGCGCACGGCCTTCATGGGCTGCTGCGCCTTCCTCTGGGCCACCTTCCTGTGCTTCTCACGGCAGAACGGTGACGGCACTGCAGCGGTGGCCCTGGCCTTTGTCATGGACCCTCGCAAGACCCTAGAAGCCATGCGCGAGGCCCGGCTGGCCCGCAAGAAGCAAAAGGCCCAGAGGGAGAACTAAGATAGGAGGATGGTCTTTCAGCAGTGGGACATACTTTTAACCTCTGCTCATTCAACACAAATGCACAAAAAAAAAAAATGCACCGTGGGGATACAGGAGACCAGGTCACATGTTGGCACAGAAAGAAAGTGCCACTGAGCATCTCCACTTGCCATTATATCACATACACACTCATACACACATATGCATGTTTGCATGTACACACACACACACACACACATACACACACATGAATATAGTAAGAATTCGAAATTTGAACTTGATCTGTTGGGAAGGCATGGCATACCTTATAGAGGTTTGGAAGAGCAGAACAAGCCCAGGAAAAACATAACAAAATTAGAAGTGGTCAGTAGGATGGTCCTGGTGGTGTTGTCATACAGTCAGATTCATATTCAGCACTAAAATCATCGCAACGTGGTTTGTGTACACAACACAACGACGTAGACATGATAATCTTGCATGCAAACTCAAAGAGGGGGTAAGAGAAAGAAGCCAGGGCTTAAGGCTAAGTCACTTGGTGGTGAAATGTTCTTAGACGTACTCTTGGCAGGATGGTTTGCTCCTGATCATGAGGGGTTGTCTCTGTGTAGTCCACAAGAGTGAAGGATTCAAGACTTTGGTAACTCCATCAGTTGTGCCTTCTGTTGGTTTCAGGACTGCCCAGTGTCCACTGGCAATGCTCAGACTACCTAGGATGTGTGTGTGTGTGTGTGTGTGTGTGTGTATGTGTGTGTGTGGGGAGGTGTATTCAGGTATATATGTATGTGCATGTTTGTGTGTGTTTGTATGTGTATATGTGTGTGTGCACTATTTCAAATGCATTATCCATGTGTGTGTGGGGATGCACTGATGTAACAGGTTGACGTTGGCCTAAAAAAAGGAGGTTATATACAGGTTCAGGATATTCTCATCTGTTCCGAGTGAAAGACGTGAAATGGTCCAGCTTACACGCTCAGTGAACAGTAGGTTGAAAATGCAGTTGTCCATTAAAACAAGCTGGAGGTAATAAATGGAAGTCGCAAGGCAATATTCAGTCACACAGCAGCCGCGTGTCCCACCCTTGGTGCAAAAGAAGTGATGCAAATGGAGACCTATCTGCCTGTTTAACTACACAGTAAAAAACTGAGTGTTCATTTAACTCCCAAGAGTGTACAAATGGATCATTTCGGGTCCATTTGTACAGTGTCAGAGTTAAATTAACACTCAGAAAGTTAAATTAACACTCAGGATTTTACTGTGTATGGTGTATTAGATTGCGTTTTCTTTAATGGGCGGCTATGTGTCTTAGCTGTGTGACGGACAAGTGTCTCCACTATCTGCAGATACACAAAGCGGCGTATTTGAAGTCGTCTCGGTGTTGAGTGGCATCGGTGCATCCCTGCATGTGCTGAATCTCAGAGATCGACCTCTGAATATACAGCATCTTAAACCCATTCTCATACTTGAAATGTCTTGTTAAGAATCAAATTAGGTTGCCATCAACCCAGATACCTTATCGTGTAACACATCCAATTCACTGAAGATACTCTGACGTAGTCTAGATGCAGCGTTAGGACATTTTTTAGACTTAAATTGTCCGTTATCTAAAGATGCTTTGAAATATGACTCCTGTTACTGAGTGTATGCACAGGGGGAAGGCCGTATGAATGCCTTTGGCAGGGCTGTGAACAGTTTACTGGAATATCTCTCCAAGTATGGGAATAATAATAATCAGAAGAATAGGAGTGCATTTTATCTGTAATGCATTTTTCATTAAGAACTAATCTTAAAGTATGCTAAAAGGGATTTTGAGTATCTTCACATAATAATCCCCCCCCCCTTTTTCTCCCCAATTGTACTTGGCCAATTACCCCACTCTTCCGAACCATCCTGATCGTTGCTCCACCCCCTCTGCTGATCCGGGGAGGGCTGCAGACTACCACATGCCTCCTCCGATACATGTGGAGTTGCCAGCCACTTCCTTTCACCTGACACTGAGGAGTTTCACCAGGGGGACGTAGTGCATGGGAGGATCACGCTGTTCCCCCCCTCCCCCGAACAGGCGCCCCAGAGGAGGCGCTAGTGCAGTGACCAGGACACATACCCACATCTGGCTTCTCACCCTCAGACACGGCCAATTGTATCTGTAGAGACGCCCGACCAAGCCGGAGGTAACATGGGGATTCGAACCAGCGATCCCTGTGTTGGTAGGCAATGGAATAGACCGCCATGCCACCTGGACGACCCTCGACAATAATCTTTGCTGAATCATTCTGTATGCTCCACGGTACAGTTATTCACAATGCATCACAGTACGTCTGTTATGTATGCTCATGGTGGGTTTTCTGGATTTCTTCCGATTCTTATTGTAGGAAGGACCGAGTCTGTATGGACTTAGTGAACATGCAAACTTAGTTGGGAGTCATTCTGCTACCATTCGGTCCAAGTGGAAAACATTGTAAACATCGCCTAATTCCATATACAAAATATACACAAAAACTCAGATAATTTTCCTTCTTTGTAAGATTGGTTGACCCAGTGTACAGATGTTCTGACAAACCTGACATCACCTATCAGCCAATACAAAGTCACTGTGGCCTTCAAAGGGTAGTTGCTCTTATAAAATGGCAATGGTGCAAAAGCTGTTATGTTTTTAATCAGTAATTAGGTCATACTAGTTATTAAATGATATTCTCCCAACAAGAACTATTTTTCTTGCACAGTAACCAAACAAACATGCTCAAAGAAAAACCGTCAACCCCTCTACCAACACTACACTACACAGTACTATGCAGTGCACATCAGATAAAAGTCACTCTTTTTTTAAACTTATTTGAATGTTGTCAGTGATGGTGCATGAGCAGAAGTTCTCTTCTGTCCCAGTTTTTGCTTCTTAAGTGTAATCAGCAGAGAGTGTTGATTTTTGATATTTAAATGAATATTTATGCCAACACAGGTGTGTCTTTGCTGGCCATTTTACAGAGATGATTTAACCAATCAGAGCTGAGAACCAGAGCTATTGGTTTTACAGTGAACCAGAGCTGCAAGATTTTGGAAAATGTGAAATTTCGAAGCCACGATGTCAAAGATATCTGATATAATTCAGACGTCTGCTGGGGAATGAAAAACACAGCAATTGTTAGTCATTCAATACTTTTACCAATAATGTTTCATTGGTATTGACCTTAGAATGCCCATAGGAAGTTGAATGAGCACTCTTTTGCAGCAAAATTGAAAGTTGATTATCCATATAAAGTTTCTTCCTTATTCCAGGTGTCAACAAAACCAGGATCTGTTTGTGATTTTAATTATTCCAAATGATGGTTTCGATTGACTGAGCCAGATTTCCAGTTGGAGTAAGATAATAGTCATAGGATAATCTGTTTTTGGGCGATTTTTGATCACTCAATCTCAGAATGGAATAGAAAAGCATCTCAAATAGCATTTTGAGAGACAGCAAGGTAAGACTTGCAGAAAGTACTTTTATGTTGCCCTTTAAACAGGCTGTGTTTTGGGGTAGATTCATCAATGTCCCTCTGATGCCAGTCAAGGTTAAAGACACGTCTGAAGCATTTGAATCTGGTGATAGTGTAGGCAAGACTTAACAGTTGCTGTAAACATGTACTGTACATCCTAGACATGGAGCAAGGACAGATAGAGTACAGTGGACCTTGAGTGTCTGTATGTGTGTGTGTGGCAGCTTTATGCCCCAGTGATGGTGCGTGTGGATTAACCAGGATCAGATAGGCCTGGTTAATCCCTTTGAAAAGGACAGTGTCAACCTTGCTCGACCCCTGACCCCATCGACAGGAAGTGAAATTCTCAAGTCATTACCAAGAGAGCTTTCAGAGTTACAGGCTACACACAAATTCTTTTAATTCTATTAGAAATGCGTTATATTTTCTCTCCTCACTTCATAGATAGATAGATTGATACTTTATTGATCCTGAAGGAAATTAAAGCAAGTACTCATGTTTATATATCAGATTATTGTGTGTTGAAATTATGAGGGAAAAGTTACTTAGAATCTGATTTTGTCAATCATGCACACATTTGTCATTACAATACAAAAAATATTTCTGGATGTGGCCTCACATATTCTGCTCTGGGTTTGAATGGATTTAAAAAATATGGGTTGCTAAGGTGGCCTGTCCAGCGTGTTTCCCCACCTGCCGCCCAATGACTGCTGGGATAGGCTCCAGCATCCTTGCGACCCTGGGTAAGGATAAGCGGTTTGGATAATGGATGGATGGGTTGCTCAGGCAAATTTGATGTATTTTTGACCCGCTGTTATGTCAAATGGTTTATTTTTAACTATTTTGGAGAATGGCCTGGGTTATCGTTACATATTTAAATAAAACTTTTTCCCTGCACAGAGTCAGTTTCCGTGGCCAAGCGTTTTGACATGGTGCAATGTCCTCAGTTACACACTCGAACACTGCAAGACAAAATGAGATTAAATTAAGAGAAAGATAAGTGTGCTGTTAGATATATTAAAAAAGAAAACTAAATATACAGGTTATAAGTGTTAAAAGTGGAAATATGAGTGCAGATCCAACTATGGGTAATATAACAGGTGCAACAAAGTGAGAGTGCTATAAGTGGAGTATGACAGGACCAGTTGCTGTGAGGCCGGAAGCATTGTAGTATTAGACAGTAATAGTAACAGTAAATAATAACAACAACAAAAAATCTTACTTTATTCAGACACAAAGGTAGGTCCATGTTAAAGACAACAACAAAGAAATACAACACAAGAAAAGAACACAAAAAAATAATAGCTAAAAACAGCAGCTCACAAGTCCACAATGATTAAAAGCTATACAGACATTTGCTCCAATGTTTCCAGAAACAAGAGGAGTACCTGGTGTCACTTTGGGTGAGCTCCGTTAACAGCATCATAATCACATTCTTAGAATCAATTAATCGACACATAAATTTGAACATAAAAAATAATATCGCACAGACTCCGCAAATACAAATTGCAAAAATCCTGCGGCACAGGCTATTGCACAGGTTAGTTTTGCCTTTACTCGTACTTCAAATCAACGTTTTCTATCAAAAACAAAGATTTACTTGCATGTCGGCGGGGTGGGCACCCAGCCTACCTCTGGAAATCTGAACAAGACACACAAGTGTCTAGACCTCGAAGATTACTCACATCCTGAGCAGTATCCGTTCTCTGATTGGACGACGGTGTGAGCCCGCTTTGTGACGTTTGAGTGTCACGTTCACTGACCAATAGGGAGAGGATAAAGGCGAGTCCCTAACTTGCGATTGGTCGACCCGTCTGGACATTGTGACAAGCGTTGTTAAAAGCTGGCATTGTTTGCCTCTGGGGTTTAATCGTCTCCAACTTCGGTGAACTCGTGTCATGTTTTAACTAGTCGCTAGACTTTTATTCCAACCGATGAACTTTTACTTTACCGCTGTCTTATTTGCGTCTACATATCCGACACATCCGTCGAGCTTCCTCAACGCCCTGTGGAAGACCGAAAAAGAAGCTAACGTTTGCCGGCTCGGTACGGTAGTTAACTGGTGTCAGTGGGGATTTAAATGGTTAACGCCGGGCTAGCTAATGCTTATGCTAACATTGTTTTATGAGCAGGAGCTAATACTTATCTGGTTGTCTAGAACACGTCGGTAGTAATTTTTGAACAATTAACCAGTGTTACATTAGCAAAGGCCTTTAGGAAGAACAGAAAACAAAACGATCTCTTGCTTAACTTCCCCTTTTCAGCCTGGTTTAGTTTTAGCCACAAGTTGGTGTTTTCTTACAAGCGGTGAACATTGTCGGTCACAGTGAAAGGTTCCATTCACTCTTATGTCTTTAGCGTTTTCAGCTGAGTGAATCACCGAGCCTTATTTGCCGACTTGTCTCTTTTTACGTGGTTTAACTAGACTAGTCTTTGTGGTGTGTAGAAGACTACATTTATCCCTGAGATGGGGAATCCGGAGCCTCCCGAGTTTGGGTCGCCAGAAGAGGAGCTGGACTACTGGAAGCAGCAGGCAGTCGAGCACCGCCAGAGGTAGGTCTGAAGTGGCTGGCTCAAAGATTACAAAACTTTCCCTGTAGTTTCTTGTGGACTGCACCTGTGAGACAACTTGACTTTCACATCTTGAAAACTGTTGGATGTAGCTAAATTCACCATGCATACTGTGCAATGCAATTTTAAAACCTTTCTTGAGGTTGGTTGTTCGATTGCTGCCAAAGCCAGAATTTGACAACAAGCACAACCCTCGACTTTACCCACAGCCATACTTTAGTTTTATGATAAGCCGCTCATTTCTGAAAATATTAATTTCTTATTATTGCAGTTAATTTGTGAAAAATACAAAGTTAGACTTGGTTAATTCACAGCAGTTGTTAATCTTCTTGCCAACCTAGTCATCTTGCCATCAATTGCTCCTCTGTCCTTGTAGTACCTGCATGGTGGGTAATCTACCAACCTATAGGTAAATGCTTCGTGTGTGTGTGTGTGTGTGTGTGTGTGTGTGTGTGTGTGTGTGTGTGTGTGTGTGTGTGTGTGTGTGTGTGTGTGTGTGTGTGTGTGTGTGTGTGTGTGTGTGTGTGTGTGTGTGCAGTGCGGAGGACGCCCAAGAGGAGCTGCAGGAGTTTCAGCAGATGAGTAGGGACTATGAGACAGAGTTGGAGACGGAGCTGAAGCAGTGCGAGGCGCGCAACAAGGAGCTGCTCGCGGCCAACAACCGCCTCCGCATGGAAGTGGAAAGCTATAAGGTAGAGTCAGTCTCACTCACTACAGGAGCACACTCCAAGACTGTTTCATAAAGATCAAAAATCCAAGTGCATTTAAGAGTTCTGATACCAATACTCGTGTTTTGACAAAGTTCTCTTTGGGAGAAAATGTATTCCAAATGAAAACGTATTACATAGGGACATAAGTAATGGAAGAAAACACTGGACTACAAATGAGGCGTTTCAGTCAGTGTTTTCTGTCACAGAGAATAACTCCCTTTGGCATGGATGTTGGGCTTTGTAACTCTACAGATGTTTTACGTGCACCTCCCAGCTATATAACACACTAAAGGAAAGGGAAAAACCCAGAAAGCACAATATGATCTCTTTAACAAAAGTGTATATTAAAATGCCATTATGGGGGTGTCACAATTTCCCCATAGCTGGTCAGAGGTAACATACAGAGGGAACTGCAAGAAAAGCCCTCAAATAAAAAAAAAAAAAAAGAGATGGATCAACCTGTGGGAAAAGGGACCTCTTAGGTCCTTAGAAAGCAACACAATGTGAATGCTATGTTTAAGGATAGGCACATGTAAGCAAGCAGCATGTAGATTGCGTAACACATTTTGAAGCTTCTTCAATGTTATCCATTCCTCTGGGCCTGACGTTATGTCTCTAAACATGCTATTAGAGCACACACCTTGAAAGAAATACTGTAATGATAATAGCAGAACGTGAATGCACGAAAACATCTTTCCAACCATATCCAGGTTCTTTAAACGATTCCAACCACATGACTGTCCTACTGATGTGTATTTGACTGGGAATTTCTGTATTTACCAGCTGATAGCGAGTTGAATTTTATGGCCAGCATTTGCCTGCAGTGGAGCGTTGCAATAAGCTATTGGTGCTCTTGACTGAAGTCATACACAGAGACATAGAGGGTTGATTCAGTAGAGATAAAGCAGCTGATGGCTCTTGCTGTGTCTGTGTCTGGAGGGGATGGCTGTACTTGCCACAGACACATTCCAACCATGTCACATTTGACTCTACCCTCCAATATTTTGCCATCAAATTCAATAATTACCTGAGTAGTATAGTGCTACTGGCTTCCTTATTTATCCAGGGCTAAGCTAGATAAATTGTCTAAAACTAAAGATTGTATATACTATCTGTAGGCTGCAGTCTTGGAATATCTTGGTCCTGTTTCCCATTGGAAAGTCCTACGAACTCATATGTGCAAAAGAGGTTAGTCTGGTTAATAGGCCATGAAATTACCTGAAATAATAGTGTGAAGTTGAATTTCCCTTTTGAACAAAGCCGTCATGACTGTCATAGTTCTCTGGGCTGGAATGTTTGCAGAATGTAGAGAATCATTGATGTTTGGCCAAAGCATGCCTTGACTTGTGATGCCTGAAGATTTTTCAGTCGTGCGCGCAATCCACCTCTGTAAGATGTTGCCGAAACCCTACCTCTGGCAAAAAATGGCTGAAGCTCAAATTTTGTGCCTACAGGGTTTATGATGTCACTGTGAAGCGTACCTAGTACACTTTTAATAAATGCCTTTTTCCCTCATGGGCTTTAAAAGCAAATCCAATTTATATGGTTTACAACATGCTGGCCAAGAAGTGTTTTATATCTCTGTCCCAGCAGCCAAATGTTGTGGCAAACAAACAGATATGGCAGACCAAGGCTGTAGAAGATCTAAACCAGCAGATACTAATGTGCTAATTTGACAGTGGGGGAAGGTGCTGGCAACACTAGTGATTGTTTCACTCATTTAAAAAAAAAAATCTCTTTCTTGCAGTTTTTCTTTAGCACTGGTTTTGTTCTTAAATGCTTGTTTAGATGCACTTATGACCTCTGATGACTAGTAGTTCTCCTGATTTCTTACGTTAAATGCACTTATTGTAAGTCGCTTTGGATAAAAGTGTCGGCTAAATGACTGTAATGTAATGTTTAATTTTGAATGAATCTGGAATTTGGAGGGCTCAGAAATGGAAATACTGCGTATCACCATAGGTGTAAGTCAGTTAAACAAAAACTACAGTTCCCTGGATTATAACTTTAAAGATGCATTAGATGATGCAATATGTCCAGCTGAATTCATTCTGGTTTTATTCAGAGATGCTTGAAGAGAATAAAAACGATGCATGTACAGTTATAATAAATTTAGCATATATAAACCATTTATTGCATCAAAATACACCTAAAGTGTGAGTGTGGGTGTCAAAATATAGTAAATTCTTGAGTCAAAAGTGGAAACTAATGCCTGATTAGGGTTATGTGATCCAAAAGTTGTTCGTTCAATGAAGAACGTTTTTTTGTTTTTTGCAACGTAAAGGAAGCTGTATATTTTCTTTAAAAAGTTAAAAAAACTCTAAAATCACATTTTGGCATGAAACCCTGAAGAAGTTATGATGATGATGATGATAATTGTTAAAATTACATTAGTAATAATAATGTTTCGCCTCTTGGATGAGAGGCGAAACGTCTTCATGGATATATACCAAGTCTAGTTGCACTCGATTCAATTCCTTTGGATAACCATGACCTGGATGAATGAGAACATTCACAGAAATGCAGTTATTGATTTTTGATTCCAAACAAGACACCTAACCCTAACCCAACCTTTTGGTAAAAAGGTCAAATTCCCTGGGATTCGAATATGCACTAAAACTGTCTAAGCCACTGAGACTAGTTCAGGCTCCAGTGGTTTACATAAAACTCTAATCAACCCCTAGTGGCTGCTCTTGAGTGCCTGTGAGCAAAACTTCAACCGATAATTTCTTACATTTTTTTGGGTTGATGCTAGAGGAAATGACACATTTTTAGAGGCGAAGGAACTCTTGGGAAGGAACTCTTGGACCTGGAAAGGAATCTTTCCAGGTCCTCCTTTCCAGGTCCAAGAGTGTCTATGATGCAGGGGGTGGCAAAGAAACAAAACAACAACAAAAAATGATAGAAGGGCTCTAATTAAAATGTGTTCAATGTGAATTGAGAGACTTGAACATGAAAATCAGCTAACTGTTCAAGTGACTGAACACTTCAGTGTTCAGCTCCCTGCGAGTCCCCTTGGGTGGATTGTACCATTTTTGTTATGAGCTACTTGCTACTCCATAGGGAAATATGCCTCATATGCCTTATGTCTGCTGAACACATGAAGAGTAAGGCCGTGTGTCTACTATCGTCTTTCAAAGACACATTGCTTAATGCTTGAAATGAGCGCTTGCTCACTAGATGAGATACAGATCCCTGCATTGGCTGGAGAGCATATCAGGTGCAATCTTTTTTTGTTTCCCCCTTCCTTTTTCTCCCCAATTGTACTTGGCCAATTACCCCACTCTTCACATCCGGCTTCCCACCCGCAGACACGGCCCATTGTGTCTGTAGAGACGCCCGACCAAGCTGGAGGTAGCACGAGGATTTGAACCGCCGACCCCCGTGTTGATAGAAGTGCAATCTTTCTGTAGAAAACCGAACAAAAACACAGAGAATGTGCTCACAACACACACAGCCTTAAATCTACTGAGGGCTAATTCACCAAGTGCATACTGGCATGGAATAGTGTTTCACATCAATGACACTGTCCTTGAAAATATTAACTACATATATGACCTCCTTTGAATGAGCTGTCATTAAAAACTGCAATGCATAATTGGCATATTTATTTGTATCTGTTTCATTGTGTGTTCATAACCATACAATTTCTTGCAAGTTGATAGTAACAAGCATGCTGTGCCACCTCATACATTTTGCTCCCATAGTAGGAGCCGCTGGCAATGCGCACAGTGCAAAATGAAAATTGGAATATCTCTTTAATGCATTGGTTATGGGTATGGTGCATCTTGTGTCTGTCTATGATGTCTTCAGTACTCTTTTTGTTTCTGGTTATCTATATACTGTTAGTGTGACGATCCCAATGGAGATCATTAAAAGTTTAAAGTGGTATCTTTTCATTCATTCATCTTGAGCCGCTTCTCCGGGGTAGGATCGTGGTGGAAGCAAGCTAAGTAGGGCACTCCAGACGTCCCTCTCCCCAGCAATGCCGTCCAGCTCCTTCTGGGGAATCCCAAGGCATTCCCAGGCCAGATTGGACATGTAGTCCCTCCAACAAGTTCTGGGTCTACCACAGGGTCTCCCCCCAGTTGGCCGTGCCTGGTAAACCTCCAAAGGAAGATGCCCAGGAGGCATCCTAATCAGATGCCTGAACCACCTCAACTGGCTCCTTTCGACGCGAAGGAGCAGCGGCTCTACTCCGAGCTCCCTCCGGATGTCCGAGCTCCTCACCCTATCTAAAGCTGAGCCCAAATACCCTAAGGAGGAAACTCATTTCAGCCACTTGTATCCGTGATCTTACCCTTTTGGTCACTACCCAAAGCTCATGACCATAGGTGAGGGTTGGAACGAAGACTGACTGGTAAATTGAGAGCTTTGCCTTCTGGCTCAGCTCCGTCTTCACCACAACAGTCCGGTACAACGTCCGCATTACTGCTGATGCTGCACCAATCCACCTGTTAATCTCCCGCTCCATCCTACCCTCACTCGTGAACAAGATCCCGAGATACTTGAACTCCTTCACTTGAGGCAACAACTCATCCCCAACCCGGAGGGAGCAATCCACCATTTTCCAGTAGAGAACCATGGCCTCAGACTTGGAGGTGCTGGCTCTCATCCCAGCCATTTCAATCTCCGCTGCAAACTGCCCCAGTGCACGCTGGAGGTCGTGTTCTGATGAAGCCAACAAAACCACATCATCTGCGAAGAGCAGAGCTAGAATTCTGAGGTTCCCAAAATGGAAACACTCCTCACTTTGGCTGTGCCTTGAGATCCTGTCCATGAATATCACAAACAGAATCTGAGACGAGGGACAACCTTGGCAGAGTCCGACACCCACCGAAAACATGTTTGGCTTTGTGCTGAGACTGCGGACACAGCTCTCACTTTGGTTATACAAGGACTGGGTGGCTTGTAGCAACTGCCCCGGGGTACATGGTCGTAGGCCTTCTCCAAGTCCACAAAACACATGTAGACTGGCTGGTCAAACTCCCATGTCCCCCTCAGCACTTCCACAAGGGTAAAGAGTTGATCCGTTGTTCCACGGCCAGGATGGAATCCTCATTGTTCCTCCTGGATCCGAGGTTCGACAATCGGTCGGCGGCGCCTCCTTTCCAGCACCCTAGAGTAGACTTTCCCAGGGAGGCTGAGCAATGTGATGCCCCGATAATTGGAGCACACCCTCCGGTCCCCCTTTTTAAATATGGGAACCACCACCCCAGTCTGCCACTCCTCAGGTACTGTCCCGACCTCCCTGTGACACTGAAGAGGCATGTCAACCAAGACAGCCCAACAATGTCCAAAGCCTTCAGCATCTCAGGGCGAATCTCATCCACACCTGGTGCCTTGCCACTGAGGAGCTTTTTAACTACCTCAGAGACCTCTGCCAGGGATATGGGTGGGGCTTCCCCTGAGTCTAAAGTATTATCTGATCTGTATTCCGTTTTTATCGTGATCTCCTAATGGTGTAATTTTTGCTTCTGGTAGGAAAAGTACGAGACGCAACACTCAGAAGCCTACCGTCAGATCTCCAACCTAGAGGGTGACCTAGCTGAGACCACAGCCATCAGAGACCAACTGCACAAATACATTAGAGAACTGGAGCAGGCCAACGATGACCTGGAGAGGACCAAGAGGTCAGAGGATGGACACACACACACACACACACCTACCAAACAAAAGCAGACTGTATGGAGAAACACCTGGGCCTATCCATACACACAGCACACCTACACAAAGCTAGCACAGTGGACCATTTCAATGTTTGAAAAAAAATCAATTGAGTAATATCTTTTTCCCCTCAGGGCAACCATTATGTCTTTGGAGGACTTTGAGCAGAGGATGAACCAGGTGATAGAGAGGAATGCATTCTTGGAGAGCGAGCTGGACGAGAAGGAGCACCTTCTAGAGTCTGTCCAGAGGCTGAAGGACGAAGCTCGCGGTAGGGCTCCTTCTGGGCAGTTGGCTGTGTGATTTGTGAATTATCATTCAATAATGATATTTTACTTTGGTTGGCTGTCTTTGCTTTTTATATGTATATCCGTAAGCAGAAGCTCAAAAACAGTCTGCTCCCTATATTAACAACCCTGACATGGCGTCAAAATGACACAGCGTCTGAATGGGAGCCACTGAGAATCTGAAATAAGCCCTTTTATGATTAAAGTTGGAAAGATGTAGTCTGCATTTTTATTATTAGTAATATTGGTTTTATTTTTTTTTGAGCTGATCATTTACAACAAAGTGGATCTCATGCATCATTGGCAGCCAAAAGTTCAACTGCCTCCATTTCTAAAATCGGAACAATCTATCTACATGCATGCATGAAACTCGTATAACTTATGCAGTGCTTAATTTGTAAATGAGGAGGTCCCGGAACACAGAGAGGGTGCTGTTCTGGTGGGTCGGGGAGAGAAAAAGTCACAGAATGCATCAAACAATCCACAACGCCTGGAGCACATTGGATAATGCCCAGGTGTTGTCTGTCTGTCTATCGAGTTCCTCCGCGCCGCTCTGCTCCGTTTCGGTACTATCAACAGTGCCATTATCACCACATTGTTGATCCACTGAAACAAGCTTGGCATGCTTAGGGTCTGAATGACCTACTGGTTTGAAGAAATTTAACAAATTTGATTGTCTTTTTGACATTTTACCAGTTTCAAATTGCAGTAACATTAGCTCGTATGATACGCACAAAACTCACGCGCTTCAGGCATCATTGATTGACCTGACGTCTTATTTTTTTTTTCAATCAGATTTAAAATGCATCCAAAATAGGCAAACAAGCAATTTACAAGTAACTTCACTGGGAAATAAAAGAATGACAGAACAGATAACATTAAATATTACACATAGTTTTGACATTAACAAAGGAGGTGCCAGATCCAATCAAATAGGTGCTGGTCCCAATCTGGGACGTCCTGGATCCTGTTCCAGCAGGATCTGGCACAAATTAAGCCCTGAACCTATGTATTATTTTACAATGTAATGAATAGCAGTTTATGGTGTCTGCAGTAGTTATTTCTGATATTGGATTTGTGTGTGTGTGTGTGTGTGTGTGTGTGTGTGTGTGTGTGTGTGTGTGTGTGTGTGTGTGTGTGTGTGTGTGTGTGTGTTGTCAATCAGACCTGAGACAGGAGCTGGCAGTGCAGCAGAAGCAGGAAAGGAAGCCCTCTCTCAGCAGTTCAACCAAAGATCCCTCCTCCACAGCTCCCCTCACCCCACCGCTCACCCCCTTTGAAAAGACTATGGAGGGCAAAACCACCTCCAGTCAGCCCCTCCCTTCTGCTCCTATTTTGACTCCCCCAGCCAGTCTCCCCTCCACCCGCTCCAGACCTGCCGTATCTGCTGGTGCCTTTACCACACCACCATCCTCCCGCAGCAGAGGTCAGTCAGCCGTGCTTGTGTGCGAGTGCGTGTGTGTGTGTGTGTGTGTGTGCGCGCACAAACCAGAAACTTATGGTTGTGTTTACTGGTTATTAGACTTATTTTTTGGGGGAGTTAGTCTTAGGTGTTTTTAGATGCGAATCAGCTTGTCGACCTGGAAAGGAACTCACTCATACTCAGTTAACTTAGAGGGTGAGGGGGGCAAATAAAATATTGATAGCAGAGCTCTGAAGTTAAAATCTCTTCAGCCAGGCTTGAAATGAAAATGAAGACATAAAAAAAAAACTTATTTCAAGCACAATGTAACGTGATCAGGTCAACCTGCTATGACTCCGCTCAGATTGATCATAGCCCATGAGCTGCTTGCAACCACTGTTGCGAATCTGACCAAACTGATGTACAAGCGATGTATTATGTGTTTAATTTGTAAAACGCTCGTGTGATGCGCGCAAAAAAAAATCCTGTTAACTTTACGACCTGTACTCACAAGAGTGGAATATCTTACGAGGGGGCCGCTCTAAGTCTCTTCCAGTCTCACAGATCTCATATGGATCATTCTCACTCATCATCATCATCATCTCACTAAAAGGCAGAGCAACTGATCCACACTAATGAATTAATTCATTCATTATGCAAACCA
This sequence comes from Lampris incognitus, assembly GCF_029633865.1. NCBI lineage: Eukaryota > Metazoa > Chordata > Actinopteri > Lampriformes > Lampridae > Lampris > Lampris incognitus. The sequence goes on along the minus strand of NC_079220.1, from coordinate 16,369,658 downwards.
CTTATCCATAGTCAGGGTCACAGGGATGCTGGAGCCTGTCCCAGCAGTCATTGGGCGGCAGGCGGGGAGACACCTCCCAGGGGCTCAGGGTTGGATCTCTTAACACTAATAAATGTTGGTTAAAAAAGGTTTAATACAGTTAAGGAAAAACAAATGTGCCTGAAAAAATGTATGTTGATAGTTAAATCATCTAGACTGGTGTCCACAGAGTTTTTTTTTTTTTAAGATTTTGCTGTTTTAAAAAATTTTTTTTTTTAATAGTTTTAATATCACCTTCTGTCGCCATCTTCTAGAAATGCCTGATTGAATTTAACTCTTGTGAATACATAGTTTATTACTGGCATAGTTGAAGATACTAAGATTTTCATTGGGAGTGACAAAGGACAGGATTAGGAATGATTATATTAGAGGGACTGCTCAGGTTGGACGGTTTGGAGACAAAGCAAGAGAGGCAAGATTGAGATGGCTTGGACATGTGTGGAGGAGAGATGCTGGGTATATTGGGAGAAGGATGCTGAACGTGGAGCTGCCAGGGAAGAGGAAAAGAGGAAGGCCAAAGAGGAGGTTTATGGATGTGGTGAGGGAAGACATGCAGGTGGCTGGTGTGAAAGAGGAAGCTGCAGAAGACAGGAAGAGGTGGAAACGGATGATCCGCTGTGGCGATCTCTAACGGGAGCAGCCAAAAGTAGTCGTAGATTCTGTCAAAATAAATACCCAATTGAGGTAGTAATGCATTGCATATGTTAGTATATCTGTTAGGAAATGAGTTGCACCAAAATTAAAATTTTAACTATAATATCATTTTTAAACCATTTCAAACTTCAGAGACATGGTCGAACTTGAATAGCAAAATTGAAAAAGTGAAAATATTACCTGAAAAACAAAACGAAAAACACATATTTCTCACCTAACAAACGTAACAAGGCATATAAAACGTGAAATGTAAAAAAAAAAAAAACGAAACGAAAATGACCATTTAATTAGTCCCAAACAACGACCCGTGTGAGTACTAGACGTACTCGCCCTACCGGATTTATGTTGTGTCAGCTAAAGGAGTTGAATATTTGGACATCACCATAAGCACCAGGGATAGCGTGTATCTCATTTGTACCAAAAGTAAATTATAGAGTACTTATGAAATGTACAGCACTGTAAAGCTGTCCATGTTTTCCCCGCTCAACATGGAACCCGCCTGCTAACTTGTTTTTTTTTTTGCTGCCTGCTAACTTGTTTGTCGCTTGTTTGATATGTAAACGTAAAAGGTCAACCAGACGAAGGTCCAATAGCAACCAGCTGAAAGGGGGCATATCGCCACCTACCGTACCGGGGTCGGACATACTTCCGTCAATAAACAGATTCTCCCCCGGTTCTTGTATACTGGGACAACGACAGTAGTCCAATTACATGGCCTAATTGAGCTATAACCGTAGCTTGACTTAACTGTGCATGCAAACGCACTCATTGTAGCCCTTTTTCTGCCTAGCAACATCATATGCAGATTTGCGGATGGTGTCATCTAGTGACATCAAGGGGTTTTAGGGCAGCCAACCGGTACTTTACTTTCTTTTACAGAAGAGTTGACGATGTTTGCATCTCATTTCAGTGAAATATGCCTTAAAAAGGCTTATGCCTACTGAACACGTAAAATAACACCATGTGTTCATCGGAAACCCCTTTCACAGGATCTTTGCATGCTCTGTTTCAGGAGGTGAGCGGTTGGATAGCACCTATGTGAAAAGCAGGTGCTGAGTGTTGGGAAGGGATGCTTGGTAGTTGCTGTGTTGAATGAGAAGTTTCACAACAAAGGAAATGCTGCTTTTATCCATAATGTGGCAATACACATAAAATTGGATAACCGAGGTTTTTTGTTACCAACACTGATTCATTTTTATCTCTGCTCTTACATCTTAATTTTTTTCTACTTTGTAAGGAGGTGAAGGCCTCTCGGCGCTAGAGTCCAAAAAGAGGTCAGGTCTTTTTTGTTAGGTTCAGGGCTCTGAAAGTCTGACCTTCCCAAAGGGAACAATACAAAAATCCAGGAAGCCTTCTTTTTTTCAGGATCCAGTGGCCAAAGTCTGCTGAATGCAAATTCAGCCAAGTCCTTATTTGCTTGGACTCAGTGACAGTAGTGCTTTACATCTGTCTGTGTGTGTCCTCTTCTGACCCTGTCTCTCTCTGCAGGTGAAAGCCTGTCGGGCCTGCCTCTTAACACCTCCACACGGATCTCTGCTCTGAATATCGTTGGGGAGCTGCTGAGGAAAGTCGGGGTGAGCGAACACCTAAGTATTCACGTGTCTATTTTATGTAAACCTGACACTCGAGTGATGTAGAGGTCCATGCTAAATTGATTATTTTGGAAGCAACTTGTGACTCCACAGGGGGCCTGCGGTCCTGACCCACGAACTTGTCAGGGATTGTATAACAGAGCTGGAATTGTTAACCATTGTAAACATGCATGTGGTTTTATCAAAAGATCAAAGTTGTGTTGGAGTAAACAGAAACAGGAAAAACAGAAAAAAGTTGAAATTTGTTCCTCAAGCACTGCTCGCTGTATAGAGATGGAGTGTTTCTTCAATGTCGGTCAATGTCACAGTACTGCTTCTGTGCTCCCCTCCCCCCCTTCTACCCTGCTTACATTGTCCTCATAATGGAGATTAGGGTTTTCTTTAGATGGATTATTCCATCAATTCTGAACCCAGAGGTTGTGATTCTTAGTTTAGGGAAGAAGTTAGGGGTTAGTCATGATTTAAATTTTATTTTCAGATTTGGATCTACAGTTACAGTAACACTATTTCTTCGGCCACTCCCCTGTTAAAGAGTCAACTCCATGTCTCCTCTCCCCTTTAGAACTTGGAGTCCAAGCTGGCATCATGTCGGGAGTACGTCCATGAGCAGAAGGTGAGCCGTGGTGGCCTAGCCGAGGGACAGGCGGCGACAGTGGGTGCCAACAATGCCTCAGAGAACCCTTCCACTGCCAATGGCCTCTACGACAAAGGGTGAGGTCTAATGAAAGATATTATGGGTTTGCAGTTAGTAGCCAGTCATGGTGTCCAGTCTCTTATGGGGTAATGCAATAGAGAGGGGGAACCATTATGGATATATTTCAAATGCACAGGTCTTTTGTTGTGGGAAACTCCTCAAAGGGTCGGCTGATAACACTTGAGTTAGATGGCTGGAGGGTGGAGAGGATTTAGGCTTCTTGTGTGGTGCCACGCCCATGCTACCATCCTCCTTTTTTAATGGGCACAAAGTTGCAGTCTGCCTTGTGGCTGTGTAGATAAACTGTTAATGTTTTCATTGACCATTCATTCATCTCTTGCAGAGATGATCACGTGTTCACAGAAGTTGTTTTTTTTTTGTAATGCTCATGCAAGTAGTTCAATCTAAAACTAGAGCTTTGGGCTTGGCATCTATATTGAAACAATGTGTTCTGACATGTTTGCCAGCATTAATTAGAAACTTGGCATTGGAATTTTTGTTTTGTTAGCCTTATTTTCGCCTTTTTATGCATAAATCCTTAGAAAAAAGTTGAGAAGTAGTTTACATTCAACAGCATCTACCCTGGGGATTTGGTGTCATGGTTTTGGCTTTTTGTTCTGCCAGATCCCAATTTGCTTTAGAATGATTGGTTATTAATTAGTTGGTTAATCTTTGCCATGGGAGTTATTAACTGATTAATAACTCCTAATGCACAGACAAGTTTAAATATTCTACCAAAATAGAATTATCATTCGTCAAACTATCCACACAGGGATGGTATTTTTGACGGGTTCTATCAGGGGAAGGGAGGGGATTGCACATTAATGAAGCTGTAAATACACACGATTAACTTGGCTCCAGTTTCATAATAGCCTTTACTGGTTGTGACCCATGTATTACTTTTCAGCTTATGTAGAAGGGGAAATTAATAAGCAAGGAATACTAGTGAGACAGAATGTACTATTGTCTCCCTGTGGTTCTGCCCTGTACAGAGGTGATGAATTCACCACCAAGTCCAGAAGAATCAGCAGGATGCAGATTGAGCTGTATGTGTGTATTTTGTCTGTTTATACAGGCTCATCAAGAGGTTTGACTTTGGACCAGGACCCAAGCTGCTGTTGTGAAAATTGACGTCCTCCGCTTCCTCTCTTAGAGACCCCCCTCCCCCCCAACAGTTCATTCACCTCCACCAATCATCAACATCTCCAGAGTCCCCACAAGACACTGCTTTAGGATGGTACGGTGTATCATAGTTCCTGGTAAACCTTACTGTCTTGGTAGCGCTGCATGCTATTGGTTTCAATGCCCCCCCCCCGCCCCGAACCACTTAACAGCACAGCGGCTACAGTGAGGTGATGGATAGGTACTTCTACTGCCAACTTCCTTTGCACTTTTCTAGGAATACTTCTGGGGGACTGCATTAAAGGGGGACTGAGAGTGAAAATGGTTTTCTTTGTTTTTAAAAGACTTTTTTGTGACACTTGCACTTAGTTTGAATGTATTTATCGGCCCTGTGCTGTTTTTTTGGGGGCACATACCTCACCCGGTGTTGCTGTTGTATTTCATGTATTGCTGATTTTGTGCCTTTTTGTATAGATGTGTATCTATACAATGACATTGGAGAGGAATGGTCTTTCAAAAGTTTTATGAATCTCACCCAAAAATGCTTCCGACAACATGATTTCCTGTTGCAAGAAGTCAACGAGATCACAGCAAAATTGGTTTCCTGTTGTTTGCCCAAGAAATGCTACCACTTTCTATTTAGAGAATAACTTGCTACATAAATGATTTGATGATGCATTTTTTACAAAGAGAAATCCGACATCAATTAAAAAAAAAAAAAGAAACGACCCCAAAACTACAACACTCATTTTCAGGACCATGGCCATTACTGGCAAGTCTAAAATAATGGTCAAAGTAACAGTATTTTATCGAGTGTTATCAATTTGTCATAAAATTAGTTGGTGTTGACAGACTGTTAGTTAGCGATGAGAAAATGGTATCGGTATATATCATAATCTGCAAAAGCACCAGCAGCTGGGAGGTGGTAGTGAGCTTTACTCAAGGAAACTACATATAGAAATGTGACATGACTACTGAGTTTGAGTTTTTAAAGCAAAATTATAAGGGTCTCATTGAAGACTTGAATAGTCATAAACCGTTTATTGTGAGAGTGGGTATCTGAAACTCTTTTGCAATGTAAACTTAAACGAAATGGTGTCATACGAATAGAACAGGATAATGATGTAAACTTGGGATGGATGTTCTATTTTCCTGAAGGACACGTGATTTGCATGACCTCGTGGACATCGCTGCGGACCATTGTGTTGTCCCTTTGACTTAATGGACATTGAAATAATGCCAGGTGGTTTAAATAATACACTGAGTCTAAATGTAAGTACAACTCTCTGTGGCTCAGCCAAGCCGTGGACTGAGGGGAAGCAGTTGAGCTTGCCCACAGCTGAGGGCCATACATCTGGTTATGGGGGCACCCGGTTTTCTGTGACAAGTGCCTGTTTTGTTAGCGAGAAAAAGGCGATGCTTTTTCAGTAAACGGTCGCCATTCGCTCAGGGGGCTTCGTGTTTTGTGACTGATATTGAAACTGCTCAACTTTTAGTTCTCCTGCACAGACCAGCACAAATGACGGGCACTTCCTGGGACATCCCGCTCTACTAACTCAGGTTTTGTGCTTTAGAGCTTTTTGTAAGCTGCCTAACAAGTTTGTCTCACGCGGTGTTGTTTAGATGAAAAGGAAATTAAAAGTCGTCACATTGATCCATGGCTGCTGGCTTTAAAGCATTGAAATGAACTCGTCTTGGCTTTTCCATGGCGAGTTTCATATAAAGTGGTGTTAGACTGAATTGAAATGGGTGTAGTTTTCTGTGGAAACTCAGTCTTTCATTGGTTATCACTCGTGATAAAGTTTTTTAACCACGTCGTACTGGAGGTAGCCCTGTTATTGTAGTCAGCAGTATAGTAGACAAGCCAACAAAGGCGCCAGAGCTGGAGGGATATGGGTCCTCCTTTTAGATCTGCACTGCAAGTTATCTGTGGCTTTTGGGCTTGTGGTTACAGGTGAGAGACGGCCGCTTGACTGGTACCGGTTTAGAGCTCAACTTCTGTTTCACCAGAAGTGTAATTGAAATCTTTGTCGGTAGGAAGTATATTTACTTCAGTGAAGGCTACTTGTGTTTTATGTTAAAAAAAAAAAAGAAAAGAAATGGTTCGTAAGAGATTAAGTTGATAGTGGGGCGGACACATTCCTACCTTACAGCAGCGGTGGCTAACCATGTGCCATGTGTATGCAGGTTTTCATTCCAGCCGGACTCCACACCAGGTAATTTCACCGATACATTCTTCTTCTTTGGTTGAAGCGTTGCTAATTAGTGAAATCACCTGGTGTGGAGTCCGGCTAGAATCAGAATCAGAGTACTCTATTTATTCTGATTCTGAATGAAAACCTGCATACACATGGCTCTCCATGGCACATGGTTAGCCACCCCTGCCCTACAGGGTCACTAAAATAGATTGCGTAGGTGGTAGATATTAAAGTGGTTGCTTCTAGGCAGAAATAAATGACTGAAAATGCTCAGGGGTAGTGTTTAGGAAAATTGAAACGAAGTCTGTGTGTGCAGATCTCAGAAGCAGGAGTCTCATGGATGGGATTGGGATATATGGTTAGGCTTCATATTTTGGCCTTGTGCCACTCTCCATGGCCACTTAGCAAGCTCACATACAAAGTGCAATGCTTCCTTATGTTTGAGTTGTTTTTTTTGTTTTGTTTTTTTATTACCCCTGTTGCTGTTTGAATGCTTCTCAGGAGGCATTCCCACCTGCAAAATGTCTCTGCAATAAAACTTGAAAATCTAACAATGGAGGTGTATTAATTTTCACTGTGGAAGAGTGAGATCACAAGCTGATGTGCATTTGGTTGCAGTTTAATCGCACTTGGGTGGTTTTTACAAAGAAACAGACCCCTGAATCAAACCAAACATCTGAACTGCTTCTGACCTTGGTCTCTCATGCATGAGATGACCACTCGATCTAAATATGGCTGGTGTGTTAGTGAGACACTCAAAACAGGTATGAATCACACTGCCTACTCATGATAATGCATATAAAATGGTTTGGCTACATACATCAGTTCACATTCAATTCCCAAATAAATAAATAAATTATTAGATTCTGAAAACCACCGAGGAAAAAATAGTGCACAAGAAACCGTAAAATGATCAAAAATCAACAACGGAAAGGAAAAAAGCTTGCAATTCAACCATTAGGCCCAGCTGACCTGTCATGAAGGCAGAGAAGCGGTACAGTATTCTTGTGAATGTACCTTCAAGAGCACACCAACATCAGATATACTTCCTTTTCACTCTTCCTTTGCATGATAGACACTTTGACTGGAAAACTTGAGCAGCTGACACTGTTTTATACAAACTGTTGGCATTACCAGCAAGTGAAACTGACTTGGATTCAGCTTTTACTAGCACACAACATGAAGCATGTAAGGCCAAACTGTTTATTACAAATTTAGCATTTCACCACTAAGTTTCTGCCTCAGGTAAATGATGACCTAAGTTTGTGAGGAGGTTGATGGAAAGTGATGCCAGCTACTGGAGGTGGGCAACAGATACTAATGTGGGTGCTATTCTTAAATTTGCGACACACTTATTTAATTTAAAATTTAAAAATTGCAAGTTCAGTGGAAAGAGTATGTCGGGAGTACTATATCTAAACCCCGTGTTCACTCAGATTAATGTGTATTGTCTATTTCAGTCTTCAGGGACCCACGCTACTGCTGGTTTTAGGTCCAGATGAGCTGAAAATGATAACTGGACCTTATTTGACACTTCAACGGTGCCCTGCAGGTGAGAGATTGTCACTTGCAGCAGGAGAAACCAATAAAAATAGCTGTTTTGGCTGCTGGGTCCTCTGTTGCCCCAATTAATTTTTTTTTCTTGCACATTTGGCCATTTAAGACAATTGGTGTACTTCAAAATAGATGTCAGATGCTTCTGATTCATTTCTGCCACATAGTGCATTACATTCACCTGTCGTCAGCTATACTAGCCATGCAGGTTGTTGGCCGCGTCTGAAATTAGCATACTATTTAATGCACCAAAAGAGTATGAGAGTGTTTTTAGCATGTTCGTTTGAAACCATAGTATCCATCAAATAGTATGTGAAAAATACCCAGATGTCATACCACACCAAGAGAAATACACCGGTAGAAGTTTATACACAGCGCTTTCATCATTAACCTGCCGAGAGCTGAAAGGAAGTGGCACAGCTCTATGATGTAGTAGTATGTCTAAACAGCTGGAGGATACTACACGTATGTAGTACATAGTCTGATTTCAGATGCAACAGTTTTTTTTTTTACCTTACACAACAGGTGAGTGAAATGAACTGCGTGGCAGGACAGAAAACTGCTGCTTTAAGTGGCCTTGAAGGTGTCTGGGTAAATAAAATTTAACACCACACAGATAATCTGGAAATGCTCATCCCCGCATTTGCATGGGCTTCTTTTACAGATATACGGTGACATGAGTATTGATGAATGAGGGATATCATTAAAAACTCAATCCAGGAGTTGCTTCTGAATCACAAACATAGATAAGAATTAACTTACTTCACAAAGCTAAATAGACAGGGAGAGGAAGAGAAGAGGAAGATAGCCCACACATGGACTGGAACTATCAGTGTGTATCTGCATGTGTTTGCCCTCTATTCATCAGGACAGCCATTGACCTCCCCCTGCAGCTCTGGAGGTGGGGTGCAGGCAGGAGAAGGAGAGTGAGGGTGCTCCTCCTGGAACTCCAGGGAGTTCTCCCTGATCCCGCTCCACCGGCTGATACTAGGCCCCAGCCCCGTGCTCCTCATGCTGCCGCCGCTGCTCCTTGGGCTCCCGCCACCAAACGCCGACACCTCCCCGCCGCGCCTGGGAAAGGCAAGGAGGGTGGAAGAAGGGGGGGGCAGTCAGAGGAAGAGGCAAAGGGCAGAGGAAGACTTGAGAATGGCAGGGGGGCTCGTTGCTGCAAGCGAGATCGAAAAAGGTTGGAGTTTTGAAAATGGGGAAATAAAGGCTAGCATCTTGGTGGGGGGAGATTAGTTTATAAGCCCGCTAGAAGGAGGAGAAGATTCCCAGGAACCCTTTGAGGTTGCATCTAGTACAGTATGGAGACAGATCAGTAAAATCTGAGGGCAGGTTGGAGGCAGAAGCAGTCAGAGATGAAAGAGGAGAGAAGTTTAAACTCACAAGTGATCTAGTCCTCTTAGCAGTATGAATGTCCAACTTTCATTATGAACAAAGTAGAAGAAAATGTGTTGTTTGCGAAATATAACCTGGTGATAACTACTGCAGCTTGCAAATGGACTCAGCTCAGTCAGTGAAACAGAGACAATGTGTGTTCAAGACATTCTTTAGATGCAAAGCACCTCGTGAACCTCGTTTCTAACTCGATTCACCCACAAACTAAACTGGCGACATTTTGTCTCTTGTTCAACTGTACCATCTGCCTAGATTCGAACCCTTCCAAAATGTTAGTGCATCTGAAATATATGCTAATGTAAAATGCTGAAGTTTTTAAAAAAACAAAAAACGTATAATCCACATTAAGAAAATTGAAAAAACATTTTTTCTGGACCCCCACCACTTTTCTCTCATCCACTCTCTTGTATTCTATCACTTGGTATTGCCCATGTGGTTTCATTCGAGGTAGGATTTCACAGAAACCCCATCGACAGATGCAAATAAGATGTTTTGTATCGCCTTCAACATGTTCAAACAAATCAGTCTTTTGATAAAAGTTTTAAGTGTTTCTGATGTCGGCTTAGTTTCCTGTGTTGTCGGCTTGCTGAAAACATGATTTAGACGAGCTAACTTTAGCTTCGTTGAACCGATGCAGTCGCATCTATTTTACAATGTCAGTGTTAAGCGTGCAATCAGGATATTATGTAAATAACATGTAACGTTTGCAACTCAGTTGAAAATGTGCTGTCAATGCTAGGACTACTTCCAATTACAAACTTGAGACAATGATCCCCAATCATTCTGTTTACAACAAAGTCACACAAATGCTCCACACCTATGATACTTGTGTACTTGTTAGGAAACCAGTACCTGATAACAGATAACATGTTGCTCAAGAGCACCTTAACAGCTATTGTTGATTGAGGGGAAGAAAATTAACCTTGTGCTCCACATATTTCCCAGTTCATTCTAGGGAGTCAAACCAGTGACTATCCTGCCTTGCTAACCCTGGTGTTCAATCAAGAACTTTCTTTTGCTTTGTGTGTGTGTGTGTGTGTGTGTGTGTGTGTGTGTGTGTGTGTGTGTGTGTGTGTGTGTGTGTGTGTGTGTGTGTGCCCCCGTACCTGAGCTTGCTCCTGAGCGATGCCACCTCCCTGTTGAGGGCGTCGTTGGCCTCGGAGGCCTCTTCCAGCTCCCGCTGCAGCTTCCTGCGTGCCCCTGCCATGCGCTGCGCCTCCTCCTCCGTCTCCTCCAGCTGCCGCTTCAGCTGCTTCACCCGCAAGTTGGCCTTCTCCGCCTGCATGGACATTTATTCAAATGAGTTCAGTGACATACTCAGTATTGTCCGGCACCCTGTTGTATATGTGAGGGACACATATCTGACAGGCGTACAGCAGCGTTACCTGGTCCTTATACTGCTGTCCCTGCTTCCTCTCATCCTCAATTTGAATGGTAAGATCCTTCACTTTCTTCTCTCTCTGACGCAGGCCCTTGGCACTGTTCTGGCGCTCCCTGTGGATGACACAATGAACAGGAATCCTTTATAGGACAGCAGTCCATTATGCACTCGTATGCCAAACCTATTCATTTTATCCTTAAAGAGGAATTCTGTTTTTAATGTCTGGCAATTAGGTCAACCAGGTAGCAGCACCCCAGGAGCAGGTACAGGAGTTAAGGACCTTACTTAAAGGGACATTTTACTGATGATTTTGTGTATGTGTAATCAGTGCTGATGAGTAATGTAGTCGACTGAAGCACGCAAGTCCTCACTGTGTACTACAGTGATTGAGAAATCACTGTTCTCCTGCTCACACAGTCTTTCCCACAGCGCCTACATGTACCAGAATGCATTGCACGCAAGTCGCTGTATGGCGGTCCATAAAATCCTCTGCGCTAGTGTTGTGGGACGTCATTTCCACCATCGGAAACGTAGCTTAGCTGAGAGAATGAGGATGTGTTTTTTTGAACAGTTGTCTTTCTAGTAGAGTATTAGAAACCCTGCTATGCAGTTAGTTTTTCTAGCTGCCAACCGACGTCACGATACATCAGTTGGCGGACGGGACAAAACTCGGTTTCAATGCTGATGCAGAAATGAACAGGAAAAACTGTAGATTTTTTTCATGTGCTATCCCTGTCGCAGATAGACAGACATAAGTTTGAAAATCGGTGAATTTTCCCTTTTAAAGGGAAACGATGTTGGTTTTCAACATTATCTCTATATCTATGTTGTAGGTTAGCAGCCATAAAATGAGCAGTGGTCTCTCTGAAACACTACCGAAATTGTGTGGAAAAGTGTGTGTCAGTGATGTGGCTGGTAGGCATTCTGTGACTGTGAAAACTACAACCATTACTTCCTGATTTCCCAATATCTTTGATGGGCTTAATTGAAACAGGCTACAATGTAGAAAAAATGTGGATAACGCTACATACAGCTGTTACAGAGAATTTTACCAAATGTCATGTAAGACGGTGTTTGACAGATTGTCCACCATCGACTTGACGTGAGGACAGACACTTTTCCACACAATTTCAACAGCGTTTCAGAGACACAGAGAAGACTGCTCAGTATGATGGCTACTAATGGAGTTGTTCACAAACTAAATAAACCAAAAAAGCAACAGCAAAATTCATTCACGAGTGGGGAAAGCCTCTTTCCCAGCATGCCCCCTACCTGCTCTCTATCTCCAGCTGCTCCTCGGCCTCCCTCAGCTTGGTCTCCAGGCTGGCAATGGAGGACTTGAGCTTGGACCTGCCCTGGCCCTCAATATCCTGCAGCTTGGCTTTCAGTTCCCGGTTGAGGCGCTCCAGCTGCTGTCTGGATGCCTCCTTGCTCTGCGAGGAGGAGCGCTCTGTTGTCAGCTCGCTGCCCAGCTGATCCACCTGAGTAAAGACAGAGACAGCTGTCAGGAGGAGAATGGGATCACTTTTAAACCTCAATTACTTTTAAATTCAATAAAAGGAAAGGAGTTTATCTTGGTGGTGTTGGTGCAGAGAGCTACAACTAAACAGTGGCTGTACATCCTGATGCAGGCGGGACAGAAACAACACACCCTCACACACAAGGTCACAGTGTAAGATATACAACGTACAACAATTTTGATGCCGTTTCAGAGATGCACAGAAGACTGTTCGGTATTATGGCTTCTAATGGGGTTTTATCCCTACAAAGGTATATAGAGAGTTAATGTTGAAATTCATGATCGATTCCCTTTAAGTAGAAACAGAAAGGGAAACTACTTATGCGGTCGTTCTGGGCCGCTAGCAGCCAACCTGGAAACACCTCATTCACATGGTAAGGATTCAATGCATGTTGCAACATGGAGGTTAGTATTTCATATTGGCTTGGCCCAAATCATCATATTCCCTATCTAGACCCAAACAATTGAACAGTGTGAAAAAAAAATTTTTGAAAAAAAGTGAAAAATTCTAAACCCCAACAGCAAATTAATTAATAGAAATTATTCATCCTCCCTGTAACCCTATTTAGTCCACCTGATGCTCCCCCCCCCCCTGCTCCTCCCTACCAACTGCTGGCTCTTCCTCAGCCTGTCGTTGAGGCTCTCCACGTTGGCCTGCTCCTCCTCCAGCTCCTCTTCCAGCTGACTGATGCGCCCATCCAGGCGACGCTTCTCATCGGTCAGAAGAGATCTAACCAGGTTGGGGGGGGGGGGTTGAGAGAGAGGAGAGAAAAAAAGTGACAATAAGAGGAGGACAGGATGGAAGAGGAGAGAACAGGGTAGGAGAAGTCAAGTCTTTATTTGTATAGCCCAATATCACAGATTACAAATTTGCCTCAAAGGGCTTTACAGCAACACAACATCCTGTCCTTAGACCCTCGCATCGGATAAGGAACAACTCCCCCCCCCCCAAAAAAAAAAAAAACCTTTAACAGGGAGAAAAAATAGGAAGAAACCTCAGGGAGAGTAACAGAGGAGGGATCTCTCTCCCAAGACAAACAACGTGCAATGGATGTTGTGTTTACACACTTTACAGAATACAACATTGAAAGAGGATAACATGATTATCATGGACTTATAAACTATATGATGAATATGATGAGGAAGATGCCAAGCAGTGTTCAGACGCCACCGGAACTGCCCAGAGAAGAGAGAGAAATAGATGAAGGAGAATGATGTAGATGTAGATGAATGATGTAGATCAAGTAGATGGAGGTAAGAAAAGGGTGGGAGAGGAGAGCATAGTTTAAAGAGTACCGAAACACCAGATAATTTAGTGACTTTGCTAACATTTACAAGCTTAAAAAAACCATGTTAAGGTAAAGATATGCCAGGTTGGTCTTGATACTCTGTGTTGTTAGCAGAGCGGGATAATCACAGCCGCAGTTATCAATAATAATAAGCTCTGTTGGATGTAGGTGTACCAAAGAACCAGCATTGATGGTACTACTGACAATTGTTAGTGCTGGCTCTGTCGGTCTGTCTGTCTGTTTGTCAGTGCTGATAGGTGCGCTGACGGGGGGGGGGGGCAGTGTGATCCTCCCATGCATTACGCCCCCCTGGTGAAACTCCTCATTGTCAGGTGAAAAGAAGCGGCTGGTGACTCCAAATGTATCAGAGCAGGCATGTGCTAGTCTGCAGCCCTCCCTGGATCAGCAGAGGGGATGGAGCAGCGACCGGGAAAGCTTGGAAAATAGGGTAATTGGCCAAGTACAATTGGGCAGAAAAAGGGGGGGGGGTGCAAGTCAGCCAGGCTAACATCATGAGAGGGCTCCAAAACAAAAGTACAGAACTGATTTTTTTGGATTTGGTTTACTGACCATCTGAAGATTGTATGTCAAACTATGAAGAGAGGGACTGACTCAGTTATTTCATTCTTAACTTGTTTCATAGAGATGTTAAAAGAGAATGAATGGGGTTGGGGGTTGGTTGGGTGAATTGCAGGCGTGTCACACACTTTCCAGAGGAGTTGTTGGCCAAATCTTCGGACAACTCGTCTCTCTCCGTCTCCGCCTGTTTACGGGCTCGATCTACCGCCGACAGCTCCTGCAGTGGACAGCAACAGAAAGGAAGAGAGACAGGTGGAAAGAGAGGAGGAACAATACAGATATACACAAAAGGTGTCACCTATGAGAAAGGAACAATACAAAGAAAAAAGGGTATCTAAGTTGAGGGATGTTTTATTTGTTTTGTATTCATCCGTTTCTCAAAGGCCCTTTTTGAAAAATACGTCAACCTGATGTCCTCTCTATTCTTACGAGTTGAACGATTACGAGAGAATTACATATTGTACTGGATCACCCTTCATATCATTACCATCATCATTTTGATTTTCTTTGACAGTCAGTATGAAGATTTATTCATGCGTGGCTGTTCAAAACTTCTGGTAACTGGTACATTTACATTGGACAGGTAATCACTTTTTTCAGCGTCTTTACCTCTAGAATTATCTTTTTTTCCTATCAAACAGTGTGACAGTTTGAACCCATAGAAAAAAAATGCCAGATTTGTTATTGTTGCTATGGTGGATTTCATCGTAATACCAATGAATGACAGAACCCTTTACCAAAGCATTTCTGGTGTAAGGAATGAGTAAAACAGGTATCCAGGTCCAATGCATTCTGGATGATTTTACTCATTCCTGAAAGCAGACATTTAAAATGACTCAGAGGGGCAAAATACTACAGCTCAAAATTAAAACAACCAGGTTCAAGCGAAACTTTGTCCCTGCTGCCATTAATGTACAGCTCTGTACTTTGCACTAATATATATATATACATACATACATACATATATACACACATACACACACACACACACATATATATATATATATATATATATATATATATATATATATATATATATATATATGGATTTCCCCCCCTCCTTTTTCCTTCCCAATTGTATCTAGCCAATTACCCCACTCTTCCAAGCCGTCCCGGTCACTGCTCCACCCCCTCTGCCGATCCGGGGAGGGCTGCAGACTACCACATGCCTCCTCCAATACATGAGGAGTCGCCAGTCGTTTCTTTTCACCTGACAGTGAGGAGTTTCGCTAGGGAGGCATAGTGCGTGGGAGGATACCGATATTCCCCTCAGCCCCCCCCCCTCGAACAGGCCCCCGACCAACCAGAGGAGGCGCTAGTGCAGCAACCAGGACACATACCCACATCCAGCTTACCACCCACAGACACGGCCAATTGTGTCTGTAAGGACGCCCGACCAAGCTGGAGGTAACACGGGGATTCGAACCAGCAATCCCTGTGTTGTTAGGCAACAGAACTGACCACTACACTACCCAGACATCCTGCACTAATATTTTTTTGCTATTCAAGCTGTTTATTTATTTTTACATTCTTATTTCAGATGGCCATGGCTTTTGTTTTGCACAACTGGGGCTTGGGGAGAAAATGGTACTTTTAAGTCCTACTCTTAGAATTGCTGTGGTTTGTGTTGTTGAAGTTGTCTGTTTGGTGTTTTACTGCTACTGTGTATGCATGTTTTGCATCAATGACCACATGAATTTCCCAGTTGGATAATACAGTTAAACTTGACTTGATGCATCTTTAATGAAGTTAATGTTGTTAATGCAACATTTATAGTCAGGCAGAGGGAACCAGTGCAGCATTGTCTTTAGTTCTTCACATGTTGATTGTAAATGTCAAATCATGGCAGGTTCAAAACTCACCATTGACCTTAGACTGCCTCATTTCTGACTGCCTCTGTTGCTCCTGCTACTAAACTGACTTTCTTCTGAGGACTTCTGAATCTGCTGAGTTTCAGCATCGTAACTTTTGGGGCAGTCGTACCTCCTGAAGCTGAAGGATGTCAGCCTCCATGGCTTTGGCCCTCCTCTCAGACTCTCTGGCTGAGGAGAACACCTCCTTCTGGGCCGCTCGTGACTCTTCAAGGTCCCTCTGGAGCTCTTTCACCTGGCCCTGTGGAGAGCAACAACAATATGGCAGGGAAATTAGCTATTATGGGAAACAAACATCTGCAAGAGCTGGTTGACTTGGTTTTTGACTATGGCTTTTGCTGAGTTGGAGTAAATTGATGAGTTATAATGAAATTGTATATTTAGAAATCATGATTTGACTATATAAAAAAAGCTATTTTCACTTTATATAATAATTTTCACAGCAAGGATTTCAAAATTATTCAATACCTTTTTACCCTCAGGTAAGGTCTCAGTATGGATATCGTCATGCCTTGCTGATATCGTTGCATGGATGAAAGAATGCCACCTTCAGCTGAACCTATCTAAGACTGTGCACCTTGTCATCCCAGCCAGTCCATCCTTTCAACAACAGATCAAGATCCAGCTCGGATCAACCCAGCTCATGCCCACAAAGTCTGCCCGAAACCTGGGTGTCATGACTGATGACCAACTAACCTTTAAGGTTCACATGGCCTCGATTGCTTGGTCATGCCGATTTGCCCTGTACAACATCAGGAAAATTAGACCCTTCCTGTCTGAGCATGCAGCACAACTCCTGGTACAGGCTCTTGTAATATCACACATTGACTACTGCAACTCCTTACTGGCAGGTCTCCCTGCATGCACTTTCAAACCTCTGCAAATGATCCAGAACGCGGTGGCGCATCTGGTCTTCAACCAACCCAAAATAGCACATGTTACTCCGCTGTTCATATCCTTCCACTGGCTCCCAGTTGCTGCCCGCATCAAATGCTTGCATACAAAACAGCAACTAAAACAGCTCCCACCTACCTGAACTCCCTCATTCAGGTCTACACTCAGTCCCACTCACTATGCTCTGCCATTGAAAGGCGCCTGGCACTTCCGCCACAACGGGGCCCTAAGTCACTAGCCAGACTCTTCTCCTCTGTAGTTCCTCAGTGGTGGAATGAGTTACCGAACTCCATTCGATCCACCGAGTCCTCCCTCCATCTTTAAGAAGAAGCTCAAGACCCAGCTCTTTCTTGAACACCTCCACACCTGATGGTCTTAATATATAGTATACATATATATATTAAAAAAATTGCTTCTATGCACCCTATGCATTCATTGCCTTTGTGCACTGCCTGTTGACACCTATGTCCTATTGGACTTGAACCTAGTTTTTGGCACTTATTTGCGTTGTCGCTTCCTGACTAGATCCTTGCTTGTGTTATATTAACTCTCAGATGTACATCGCTTTGGATAAAAGTGTCTGCTAAATGAAATCGTAACATTGTAAGGTGTGAGCCATTGAGGGCATACAATTTCAAAATTATTGACAGCACATATCTAAATTATGTTACATTTTAAAAGGATTGTTATTTCTTAGGAGACAAAATAGTCACACTTTTACAAACTGAATCCTACTGCTGGGCAATATGGAAAAGATTATTATCAAGATAGTCATAAGGAATTTTGCATTATGTTGATATGTCATGTCTACTCACATATGCATAATAACCACATTTAAGACTCCAGCTGAGGTTCATCACATTGAACTGTTTTGTAATGTCAAGTATATCAAACCAAAACTAGTTTTCAAACAATACTCCCTCAAATATTTCAGACCTCATTTTGTGAAAAATTTTAGATAATAGATTGTTATCATTGATTTAGACAACAAAGCTGTGTCTCATGGT
The DNA here is from genome assembly GCF_029633865.1 of Lampris incognitus. NCBI lineage: Eukaryota > Metazoa > Chordata > Actinopteri > Lampriformes > Lampridae > Lampris > Lampris incognitus. Next base: position 16,351,864 of record NC_079220.1, on the reverse strand, counting down.
ATGAAATATCCGAATTTCATCCTGATACAATACCATTTGCTAGACGACAAATGATATTAAATGATTGCCCAGTCCTACCTGATCTTCATTATTTTAGAGGGTATACATTGATGAAATATATGTGATGACATAGATTTGATACATTTTTGGGAAAAAAAAATCTTCTCATCCCTAACAAATTTGTGATATTCGGCTATACAAATAATATGGACTTGACTTGACTGACCTGGATCTTACGGAGCTGCTTAAGGGCCTCTTCGCGCCCTCTGCTGATGGTCTGCAGCTGGTCCTCCAGGTCCTTCAGCTCTCCTTCCAGCTTCTTCTTGGAGGCCGATGCCTGACCACGTTGTTTCCTCTCCTCCTCCAGTTCCATCTCCAGTTCACGTACCTGGTGGTGGTGGGGGGTAAGACAGTATTTGTAGAGAAGGAGTTAGTTTAGACAGAGAGAGCAACAAGGATAATGAGGTTTAAAGAGGTGAGAGCGAAAGGAACAGCTGTTACCATTGCATTGCATCCATAATTACTTAAACACCATTATCAGTGTCTACTACTGCACACCCCCCCCCCCACCTGTATTTGACATCTCCTGCCATTATGGTGATAATTTGTGTATAATGTAAATATGCTTTTCACTTCCTGGTTTTCTTTTTCACCGCCTCTTGATGATCTAAGGCACACTCCCACAAAATACACTTGAAATGACATGCACCTATGGTAATAATATGATTACTATGTGGCAAATGTACTACTACAGCTACTTCATATAGTATTACTATGATATGATTACTGTGTAGCCCTTTAGGATGCCCATTGGTAACACTCAAATTTATCTGCTAACTGCTGACTCTCTTTTAAGTCACTTTGGAAAAAATGTCTTCATCTCCTACATGGGTAAATCTAAATATAAGAGCAAATGTAAATGTACTCCACCTGTTTAAAGAGCTGCCTCCTCTTCTCCTCTCCCATCTCGTCACGGCCCTGCAGCTCTCTCTCATGCTGGGCTCGGAGGGCCTGACTGTTGACCTCCAGGCGCAGTTTGGCATCCTCGGCAACCTGCAGCTCATCTTCCAACTCATCCATCTGGGTCCTCATCTCCTCCAACATGGCCTCCAAGCCACGCTTGGCCTTCTCCAGGTCATGGACCTGAGGGTAGATGGTGGGAGATGAGCCATGTTTTCACCATAGGAACTTTCCCCAGGAACTAGGAACCTTTTGAGGAAATTTCTACTGCAGGGACCAGGGTCTAAATTAAGTTCTAGGGACATTATTTTCCTCTGCTAAAAGTCTCTGCTCAGGGGTAATATTTTCCAAATGTACAGGAACTTTGGGGAGTAGAGCTTGCAGCGTTGAACATTTGTTTTTATTTTTTCTCCCCAATTGTATCTGGCCAATTACTCTTCTGAGCCGTCCTGGTCGCTGCTCCACCCCCTCTGCCGCCCCCCTCACATTTCTGATTGGTCGAGTATTCGCAGCAATTTATTTCAACTGCTTTTTAAAAAAATCAGCAGCAAACCGGTTTGTTTTTTGTTCATTGTGCCTCAACACATCAACATGGCAACAGGCATGGGCTCAAGTCCATGAATACCGGGATGGCATCCAGCGCTTTACCTGTGCCCAGGGCTCGAAATTAACGATGTCCCGATGTTCCGGGGACCATAAAAAATCCTACTGGGGCACAAATATATTTTGTCTGGGACAATTCCGGGACAGTGAAAAAAAATGTCAAAGTAAACTTCGAAATAGGTGTTATACTCATTAATTATGAGTAGACGTTACTTTGTCGTTTGAATAATTTAATAAAAACGTGTGAACGGCGAAACTACAGAAGGCTTACAGGCAGTCAATCACCTGTTCGTGCAAATCATAGAATGCATTCTTCGTCATCCACCCTGCCAGTGGCTGCTGCTTGACTCGCGCCAATGTGACATTCATAGAGCCAGAGCGATAGACCATCACCAACAACAGTTAAAAGAAGAAGAAGAAAGAAATGCTGAGGTGGTTGAATAAACAGCCCCCTGATGCAAGCCCCAATACTGCCGACTCCCGAAATGACTGCCGACTCCCCAAAGTCCCGAAACTAATATTCATATGTTTAATAAAAGAATAAGTATTTTAAACTTATATGGTGGACCAGAGTCCATGGTGTGATGATTAAGTGACAAAAAAGGATCAGATTATATGTATTCTGCATAATTGGGGGGGGCGACGACAAGAATTAAAATTTGGGACACTGTTGGTTATATCCGGGACAATACAAAGTAGAATTCGGGACAGTTGTGGGACACTGAGGAAAAAAGTTAATTTCGAGCCCTGCCTGTGCCCCTGTTCATCTGGTTAGTGGTTGTGTCAGGAAGAGCAGCCGATGTAAAATTTTGCCAAATCGTTATGCGGATTGGCAAGATCGCCATCGGTGCTGTGACCTCACAGGGTACCGATGGAAACTATCAAATCTGCTGTGGTGACCCTTGGGAAACAGGGAACAAGCCGAAAGAAGAAGAAGAAGAAGAAGAAGCGCTTCAACACATCGACATGGAGTTACAGAAGAAATCATATGACAGATGGACCGACGACAAAGTCCAGGCCTCACTGAGCATTTATGCAGGAGGATGAAACCCACCAGGAATTGGAAACAGCGACCCACAATGATAAGGTGTACGTGAAAATCTCCTGCAAGTTAGGCAAGCTGAACATTGTTCACACTAGGAAACAGTGCCAGGAGAAGCTTAAAAAGCTAAAACAAAATGACAAGAAAATTGAGGACCACAATAACAGAAGCGGCTCTGGCCAGCAGACCAGCAAAGGGTTTGACTGTCTGGATGCATTGCTGGGTCATACGTCAGTGGACTAATGTGCCTAATCTTTGCGAGTCTTTAGACCACGGTGGAAACGCAGACAACAATGGGCTGTATGAATCTTTATGGTCCCTGAAAAGTAGGTCCTGGGGCTAAAAGTTCCAAGTACTTTGGGTGGAAACATGGCCATGGAGAGGGAATGACACCAGGAAATGTAAACAGCTTTACTCAACCTGTAAATCTTGCTACGATAACATCCTCTGGAAAGAAGGTATTAAAAGCGTGGTCAAGAGACTTAAGCCACTAAACAAAGACTTAAAATCTCCATCTAGGATAATAACTTTACCAAACTGACTATCTACTAATCTACAGGTGTAATCAAGCTCTAAAATGTATCATGAACACAGTGTAAACTGCTTATAGTGATTGTATCCACCTGGACCGATTTGATCACTGTATGTATTTCCACTGTACATATTTATAAGTGATATTCCCCATGTGAGTTCATTTAGTCATAAGTCATTATATATCTTACGTTCTTGCCCACGTCGTCCTTGGAGCTGATGAGGTCCTCCATCTCGGCTCGGAGGGTCTTCAGGTTTTTCTCTGTCTCCTCCAGCATCCCCTGACTCTCATCCAGGGCTCTGCTCAGAGCCAGCACCCGCGTCTCCTTCTCCCTCACCTCGACCTCCGCGTGGTCCCGCTCCTCAGCACACTTGATGGACACCGCTCGCTCCTCCGCCAACATCTGACATACAGCCGGGCCATAATGAGAGGAGAGGAAAGGTGAAGCTGTGTGAACCTCGTGGTTGAATTATTCCAGCAGAGGGTCAAGAGATGTGTGGAAAATGCCACCTGCATTTTTTTTTAATAGACATATCAGTTAACATTGCCATTTCACATGTTCAGGATGACCTAGGTGTTCGTTCTGTCATCTTCCTAATGGGAGAACCCTGGTTTGATCCTTTATGTGGCAAATATTAAGTTCATCAGACATTAATTACTGTGTCCTTGGGTGTATATTGGAGGGAAATTTCCTGTGTCCCTATATAATACACCTTTTATGTGGATTTGACTTGAATGACAATGTAAATAATTTCACATTGTTAGGTGAGATTCCTAATTGGCACAACAAACATTTTTTAATCACTTCATCAGTCAAACCATTACGACCAGTCAAAGCATTCTCACACACAATTCATTACTGGCCCCTGGATATTTAGCCTTGAAATTCAAGACAATTTTAATGCTCAAATTTGAATATAAATTTGGACTTGCCTACATTTCTCTACATTTTTGTTCCAAGTATATCAAACGGTATATTTTTAAGGTGGCAGTCCTACTGTCAGACCTGGTCAAACTTCTTCTGCTTCTTCTCCAGGTTGGAGACCAGCTGCCTCTGGCTGTCTAGGTCCATGAGAAGGTCCTCCAGCTCCTGCTGCAGACGGTTCTTGCTCTTCTCCAGCTTGTCGTAGGCCGAGGCCTTCTCTTCGTAATCGCTGTTGGCTGCATCCAGGTCACGTTGGAGACGCTTCTTGCCATCCTCGAGCAGTTCCACCGTCGCCGACAGCTCGTCCATCTTCTTCTTGGAGTCAGATAGCTGAAATGACCAGGTGGAAAACGGGTGGAGTTCTGAGTTAGCTTACAAATGACTCATATTTCTTTAAATGGTTTTTGGATGGCCTCAGGTTTGATAGCGCTTATCTTTCTGTACGTGAGCATTCAGCCGTTTTTTTTAACTGCTCTGCAATAGAATTTAAATGGCTGTGTTTCAGCACTGACTGCTAAATCCCATTGACTAGTCTTTAAAAAATGCAACAGTGATTGCACAGCATGACAAATTCGTGAGATAACTGTGTATGGCATTTATGGTTCTGCATCGAGGTGACCGTGGTGCCTCACTGTAGGTACATATAGTGTAGTATTTAATTTATACTGCTGCATAGACACAAACCGTAGGTTGTTATAGCACTGCCACAAAACTAGATGGCAGTGCAGTGCATGCTACGTTGTCACACACAAAATGATCTGTAAGCTCACAGAACATGTTGAGGCAGGAGGATGGGGAATTTGCAATGTCTGTTCACTGAATGCGAGAGATGGATGAACTGCTGGGTGCCAGCAATGGAATTAAGTAGCAGGAAAGTGGCCCAAACAAACGAATCACAGCTTTTACAATGTCTGTTTAGCCTCGACGTGCAGTTATATTTTTGAGGAGGTGACCATAGGCTACAGCGTAGTCCCTTGCATAGCTTTGGAGACACGAGCCCCACTGCCACCCTGACCGGAACCATAAATCAAACTTCACACTTCTGATCTGCCTGCCTGGATCTCTGAGTACAACACTGACCTATCTCTTTAAAGAGCAGCTAGAGCCCATACCACTTTTGTGAGTGTGCCATTATCTAAATGTGAGCCATCTAAATATTGGGCTGATCTTGGGACCAATGATGTAAGCATAGCAGGACTAACACAGCTGCAGCTAATAACATTAACGATGGGTCTGTTTGATTTAGGTGTCGCAATGAAAACAGTCAATAGTGTTATCAATGTGGTCTCATAAATACAGCAAAATCAGAAGGAGCCATCATTAATTCTATTAGCTGCAGCGGTTATCCTGCTATGCTTTACATCAATTGTTTCCAAGATCAGCCAAGCACTTATCTGAGACAGATGGTTATAGATGACAACAAGCCCACAAAAGTGGTTTTGAGTTTAGTTGCTGTTTAAAGGTAGCAGGCTGTCCTTCAGTGGAGCCGTTCTGACCTTTCTCTGCAACAGACAGAATGATGAAGCGGACTTCTCCCTCTGTATAAAAGGACTGACCTTTGTCTGTGTGTGACATCACTGACCTGCATGTTGAGGCTGGAAACCTGCCTCTCCACGGCCCTTTTGGCTTCACTCTCCTCCTCCAGCTGCTCTATCAGGCTGTTCCTGTCCTCCTCTGTCTGCCGTAGTCGGCCTGACAGGTTCAGCTTCTGCCGCGTCTCCTCTGACAACAGCTCCTGTATAAAGATGGGCAGTGAAGATATAGAACAAGGGAGTTTGTTTGGCATGGGGAAAGGACACACAACTGAAGGGTTTTTATTTGTCATGCTGTCTTATTCATGGTCTTTTCAGCTTGTTTTAATCCACAGGCCATCACTTTCTTGTCTTGCTGTTCCCCTTTTATGTCTTCACTGAGGAAAAATGTCTTTTTGCCCTATTGTGTCACCAAGCTAAATCAGCTCATGGGACAGTGACATGGCCCACTTTTCCCTTTTTTTGCACCAATTTGTTTTCTATGTGCTGGAATTGATTTGATTTTGAAGACTTTTTGGCATTTATGTATTTGTTTTATGCGTACAGTTAGTTTTCTAATGCATTTGTTTCAAGTTGTTTTTATTTATGCATTCACCTGACTGCGCATCCAGTTTCCCTTTGGGACAATAAACAGTGGTTAATTGGTTTGTTGATTAACTGGTCACACCTTTACCTTGGAAACTAATGTTTACAAGGCATGGATTCAAATTTGCTCTCTGTAGCCTTGATGCATTTGTTGCAACCTATATGATAAACATTGATATTGGAATATAGCAGTATAAAATGACACAATTGAGGGGTGATACAGTATTTCTTTTAGTTATTTGTCTGAATATTTGTCAGTGACAATACATGTATGAACTGCTAAAGGTTTAAAAAAAAATGAAATGGATGTAAGGGTTTCCAATGAGAGCTAATTTGGAGCCACTGTCCCTAATATTGTATCATGACATCTCACAGAGAATGAGAGAACTATTTCTACAACATGTTATCCTAATCTAAACGGGCGTTGACACTTACCTGTGCATCATGTAACTGGGAGGTCAGACTGGAGACATCTTTGCTTAGCTTGATGTTCTTCCCCTCAGCCTCGTTCAACAGACCTGTGGCGCTGTCCAGTTCCACCTGGTGTAGACAGAGAGGAAAATAGATTAATAAAAATAATGGACGCTCAAGATCAGAGACGAGACTTGGGGTCGTCGTAATTCTGAATATGCAGCGGTGTCCCCTGTACTCTACTCACAGTCATCTTGGAGACCCGCTCGCCCAGCTCAGTCTTCTGCCGCTCGCTCTCGATGAAGCGCGACTGCAGGTCAGCCAGCTGACCTTCGACCTTCTTCTTCTTGTGCTCCAAGTCCTGCTTGCTGCTGGCAAGGGAACGCAGGTCGGCACTCAGGTCAGCTGACTCCTTCTCCAGGGCCTGCTTGGTCTTCTCCAGACTGGCCTTCACCTGGAGGGAGAAGGAGACACTGGGGGAGTCATGGTGTTTCACATGGAGGACTCCTGCTCTGTTGCCGAGGCAGTCAGTTATTTGGTGTGTGTGTGTGTGTGTGTGTGTTTGTGTACACTCATGAAGACCAAATATCCTCATAAGGATCATAAAATCACAAACCATTTAGTAGAGACATTTTTTAGGTCCCCGTGAGGAAAAGTGTTATTTTGGGGCAAGGAGTTAGGTTTACGTCTAGGGTTACAGTTACAGTTATAGTTAGGCTTAGGCTTTAAGTTTAGTATCAAAGTTAGTCTGTGGAAATGGGCTCAGGTTTAAGGTCAAGAGTAGAGGTTTGGTTTAAATTTGGGTTATTTTTATCCTTTGTGAAGATTAGGGTTGAGAGAGAGAGAGCGAGATGGGGGGCTTGCACTACCCACCCTCTTAGCCTGCTCCAGCTGTTCAGTGAACTCCTCTACAGCCTGGTTGTGTTTCTGTCTCATGTCCTGGACCTGGGCCTCATGGCTCCTTCCCTCCTCTTCCATGGCCTTTTTAAGCATGGTCACCTCCTGTTCACGCTTTGCACTGACAACAACACGAACAGCCCTCAGTCAGACAGGCATCATTCTCCAATTAATGTCTGTTTTAACAATAACCATGATGTTGATGTCTTCTTTTAAGTAGAAACAAATGTGCTGATGAGGTAACGTAGTTTAACTTGTACCTCCAATGCAAAGCTTAAGAGATTTCAAGAAGCAAATAGGTTGAAATCTAGTCGATCGCTCTTTTGTCTTGAAACAGACCAAATCGTTTTGAAGATGAATGGAATTTTTCCCCATTGCCAATATTTCAAACTTGTACACTTTGTATCATTAGATATCAGATGACACATGAATGATGCCTGAGGGGAAATTAAGATTTCACAGCAGCAGCATACAGAAAAGCATAAACAAGTTGAAAGTGATTCAAGGGAACTAATACAACCTAAAAGTAACTGATTACATAAATAAACAGGGACCATGTTAGAATTAAATATAAAGAATCAAGACACAATATCAAAAGACAGTCACAATTTTCAAGTTTCCTAGTTACTAACTTGTTGGTGAAACAAGCATTTAGAATAAGATACTGAATTTATAGGTCCTGTGAAATGACATATTGTCATTCTTGTTACCTCTTTTATCCACACTTGCAACTATTAAACACTGTTTTAGAAAATCACAAAAAATGTTTTACTTTTGTATTGACAAGAATGTTTTGCTCTTCCTGACAAATACAGTCACCCTACACTTGCGGGTATACAACTACAAAAATGTCCAATGACTGAATGGGAGTGAGACTGAGAGGTCGATTGATCTACCACCAAACTGAAACTAGCCAACAGCATATCAATGTCCATATTCTTCTAAAAATGCCTGGCAGTGAATGGTTGTTAGTCAAATCAATCTCCCTCACCTCACTAAATCTCACCCGAATGAAATGCCATTTCGTGTAATGATTCGTTAACATGGAAATTTTTCCCCAGATGTGACACAGGTCTGTAATAAACTAACTGCCCTGGAAATTATAATCTGTATATAACCCAAATCGAGAATTTATTCATCCCATCCTATATGCCATGTGTGTGACTCTTCGAACCGTAGATCCTGCTGGGCGGCGGTGATGTCCAGACTGTCCTCTAGCTCGGTACGCAGGGCGTTGAGCTCCTCTCCGAGGTCCCGGCGGGCCGCCTCGACCTTCCCCCTTGCCGCCCTCTCCGCCTCCAGGTCCTCCTGGAGCTCTCCCAGCAGGGCCTCCAGTTCCCGTACCCGCTTTACTGCAGCTGCCCGCTGGCCGCTCTCCTCCTCCACCCTGGGAGAGAGACAGAGAAAGAAGAGATGTCCAGATAAAGAGAGGGGTGAGATCAGTAAAGGGACATTTGAGTTTCAAACACATCTAATGTAATAGCAAACCTGAAATCTACTTTGAGTTTCATTTCCAATGACTGACGCAGAAATCAGCATCCACCATGTAGCAACCGAGTGTGATGAATGGAGGACCTGTTTGATTTGACTGATTTTTCTATCTCTCGGTTCGGCTCACCTGGCCTGGGTGGCTTGGAGTTCATCCTCCTTGGCGGCCAGCTGAGCTCGCAGCTCGGCCAGCTGGGCCTGCAGGTCAGCATACTGCTCTTGCAGGTCAGCCATTTCTCCCTCCATCTTCCTCTTGGCCTTCTCAATGTCCTGGCGGCCCTTCTCTTCCTTCTTCAGACGCACTGGTCACATGGTAAGAAAAAAAACCCATGTAATTTCTTTCAAGCTGCACACCCACACACACACACACACACACACACTTAAATACACTCAAGTGGACTGCTCTCATCTCTCCATTTGGCCTTGTCACTTGTGATGTCAGGTCTCCACCGGGATCTCTGACATCAAAACTGAGGAAGCCAATCGGCTGAATGGCAGAATGTCTTCAAATCCTACAATAGCCATCCACATGTATCACCCCCCCCCCGCTTTTTTTCTCCCCAATCGAATTTTGGCCAATTACCCCACTCTTCCAATCCATCCCGGTCACTGCTCCACCCCCTCTGCCAATCCGGGGAGGGCTGCAGACTACGACATGCCTCCTCCGATACATGTGGAGTTGCCAGCCGCTTCTTTTCACCTGACAGTGAAGAGTTTCACCAGGGGGACGTAGCATGTGGGAGGATCACGCTATTCTCCCCAGTTACTCCTCCCCCCCTGAACAGGCGCCCCAACTGACCAGAGGAGGTGCTAGTGCAGTGACCAGGACACATACCCACATCCAGTTTCCCACCCGCAGACACGGACAATTGTGTCTGTAGGGATGCCCGACCAAGCCAGAGGTAATATGGGGATTCGAACCGGCGATCCCCGTGTTGGTCACTTGAATATATTTAATTTTTTTTTTTTTTTGGTGTGTGTAATCTTACCACCTGGATGACTAAGCAGGCTCTACATAGACTCTCTCTTGTTAACTGACTTCTGGCAAGTATATCTCCAAGATCCTATAACACATCTATCTTATGACACAAGTCATAAAGTTTAATATCCTCTGTCTACTCTTTCCCCACTTTGAAAATCTCAGAACTACTCTCTAAGTGTGTCATCGTTGTGTTAAACAAGGAATCAGGCTGAACACTATGCTTTAAAAATGTGTTACTGGTCTATACTGTTGTCAATCAAGCCTGCAACATGCATAATTCAGTATAATTGAGTAAATAAACTAAAAAAGACATTTTCAAAATAGTAACTTCTTTTCAAAACCATCCTGTGGCCATCTATAATCAAAGTTGCCATCAACCGTTGTTTTCAAATTGCGGTTAAAGCCTGTAGCATTGTCACTGATTATCTATCATATGTCATATAAAGTCTCATTACAATATTTCATGTGATCACAAGTCTGATTAATACAAAAGTATACAAACTGTGAATGTAAATGTATTTAACCTCATCTAAAAAAAAAAAAAAACTCTTTAGCTTATCAAAAGGACAAGTGGTAAGAGGGAGATCTGCATCCATGTTGGATACACATATTAGAACAGCTAAGGTGAAAGGTTGTGTGTTTTTGCTGGTCTCATTTTTTTTGGGTTGCTGTTTTCTGTTTTCTTTGATGGTAGATGGATTTCAATAACACTTCTATAATCACCTAAACTTTTTCTCCTCTCATTGTATGCCTCCTGTTCCATCATCTGTACATGAAAAAAAATGGACAGAACAAAGAGCTGGTGGAGGTGTTAGGTGCAGCGGTGAAATGTCACTGGGTGTAGTGTTGTCTCACCCTCTAGTTCAGAGATCATGGATTCATGTTTGGTCTTGAGTTTAGTCAAGTTCTTGGACTTTTCCTCCTCCTCAGCTAAATTAGAGCTCAAGTCGGCCATCCGCTCTTCAAGAAGTTTCCGTTCCTGGGAAAACAGGGGAAAGAGATGAGAATAAACAAACACACACACATAGATACAGACACACACAGACACAGACACACAGACACACACACACACAAACATTCTTCTGTTTTTGTGAAGACATTATCCAGACCTAAATACATTCACTTGAGGGGGGCAATAACCAGAGACTCAGTAGAGTCACAAATAATAAAGGAGAGAGGGGACACCCTTGCATCCCATACCTTTTTGTAGGTACTGTTTTGTAGCTGACCCAATGGTATCGGTCTGGACAGAAGCTAGTAGAAGGGTGTAACGGCAAAATCAAACCACCTCAAAATAGAAAAAAAGGAAATCCTATTCCAACCAGTCAAACGCTCTGTAGTTTAGCGGTGAGATCTTCAGGTTGCTGAGCGTTTATGTCGATTCGTTGACGGACAGAGGTCCTTCCAAGTCTTCCTAATCAGCTGCAGATGTTGATGGGATATCCGATTTATTGAAAAACAAATTCTACTTCAGTATCATCACCCTCCAACTTGAGGGTATATAAGCTGGAAATTCTTATTTATCCCCTGTGGTTCTATAGTTTTTTTCTTTTCCCCAGAGAATAACGCTTCCAAGTTGTCCACACACACACACACACACACACACACACACACACACACACACACACACACACACACACACACACACACACACACACACACACACACACACACACACACACACACACACACACAATGAAGTAAAGGAGACCTTCTATGCTGACCTGGACAATGTTCTCACCAAAGTCCCCAAGGAGGGCAAACTAATCCTGAGAAAGTTGCATCATCCTCTAATAAAGATATAGACTAACTATAACTTAATCTAACCTTATTTTAATTCATCTTGAACCCTATAGTTAACCCAGTCCTTGCCATAAAATGAGTCTTTTCGCCTGTGGGAACAATATATTTATCCCTCACAAGAAAACATCCCCGAGCAACTGGTGTGCGTGCACACACACACACACACACACACACACACACACACACACACACACACACACACACACACACACACACACACACACACACACACACACACACACACACACACACACACACACACACACACACACACCTTCTGTAGTTTGTTATTCTGGTCCTCCATTTGCAGAACATCCTCCTCCAGTTTCTTGATCTTTCCTTCCACCGCTGCCTTCTCCAGCTGCAGCTTCAGACGTGCATCCTCCTCCTCTTCCAGATGAGCCTCCATTAGCTGAGGGATGGTAACACTTGGTTAACGTAATGCAAACAACGCTGAATAGGGCAGCAGTCCCATGGTGGAGTAACCAGGGGGAAATTCGGGGGACAAAGGAAATCCCAAGTAAAATTTGCAATATCAGTGAAGTTCAGAGTACAAATCATCTGTGGCTCTGGTTCAGTAACTGAATGCAACAAATTTCAACCTCTACCAGGAAATAAACAGGATTGAGTTAGTCGGAACTCAGTTTGGATAAATGATGTAGTTATTAGAAATTGTTTGCATACGTTTTTTTTTTCATTTCCCCCCTTTTTTTCTCTCCCCAACTGTATCTGGCCAATTACCCCACTCTCCCGAGCCGTCCCGGTTGCTGCTCCACCCCCTCTGCTGATCCGGGGAGGGCTCCAGACTACCACATGCCTCCTCCTATACATGTGGAGTCACCAGCCGCTTCTTTTCACCTGACAGTGTGGAGTTTCACCAGGGGGACGTAGTGCGTGGGAGGATCACGCTATTCCCCCCAGCCCCGCCCCCGCCCCGAACAGAGGAGGCGCTAGTGCAGCGACCAGGACACATACCCACATCCGGCTTCCCACCCGTAGACACAGCCAATTGTGTCTGTAGGGACACCCGACCAAGCTGGAGGTAACATGGGGATTCAAACCGGCGATCCCCATGGAATAGACCGCTACGCTAGGGTTTGTATTATACAACAACTTTATGGGCGTAGTTCTGCTGTCAATCCAATAGCTTTTCTTGAAACATGTTTTGTAGAAGTTTGCTTCTCACCGTCTCGCTTAGTGTATTGTGACAATCATAAAACTAGAGTGCTATAATTTCCCCCCAAATTTATAAATAAATCAAAGTAGCCATAAAGTAATGACTTCTCTAAACAGTCGGGCATTTCAGCTCTGTCAGTCCCCACCTGTATATGCTGCTCCATCTCCTTTCTCTCTTGCTGCAGATTGCTGGAACGCTCCTCTTCCTCTTCCAGCCGTGCTTCCATCTCATGCAGCACCTCCTCCAACTCCTGCTTCTTTGCCTCCAGACGCACCCTCATCTCCTCTGCCTCAGCGTACAGCTCCGTCTCTGCCTGGAGTTTGGACTCCAGCTGGGTCCGCTCCTCCACCAACTACACACACACACACACACACACACAGGATTTGGTGAGTGGGGAGGAAGGTGTGCACGTGTATGGATGTGTGTAAGAGAGTGAACTTAAAATTGTGTGGGCATGAGAGAGAGAGAGAGTGCAAAAATGTTCATCTAGGTATATGTGTATGAAGGAAAGAGAAAAGGAAAGAAATGGTTTGTATGTTTGTGTGTGTCGGGTGTTTCAGTGACAGAGAAAAAGCAGCAGGAACAGAACAAATTGGCTGGTTTTTTAAATAATTTCTAGAAACAGATTTTCTATGCTTTTGTATCATGCCTACTAGTTCCACTGTTTTATTTTCATCGCACGGGGTTGGTTAAAAAAAGCATCTGGTTGGTTGGATTTTATTTATGGTTGTTCGTAAAGCTGTTTTTCTACTGATCATGGGCAAAGTGCCATGCATGTAAAACGGGTCATACACACCATAGCACATGAATAAGCAAAGGACAGTGAGTGTGTTTGTGTCGGTCCTGTTATCGGTTTGACCTGTGTGTGTTTCTGGCTGATCTCCTTCAGTTCAGACTGCGTCTTGGCTGCCACATCCTTTGCTGCCTTAAGCTCTTCCTCCTTCTGACCCATTTCCTCTTCCTGTCTGGTCACCTGCAGCAGCGGCTTCACCTGAATGACAGAGACACAACACAGAACCAGTCATGTCCAAAGATCAGCAGCAAGGCTTGTTTTAGGAGTTTTTGTTTCAGTCTGCTTCTTGTGTGTGTGTGTGTGTGTGTGTGTGTGTGTGTGTGTGTGTGTGTGTGTGTGTGTGTGTGTGTGTGTGTGTACCTTAGTGAAGAGTCTCCACCACTGCCAGTTCTTGAGTTTAAGATAACAGGCACAATTTCTCTGGATCACCTTCATGGCACTCAGCTGCTGCTGCCTTTTGCTGAACCCTCTGAACACACACACACACACACACACACACACAAGAAATCAAAGGCTACTAGTAGCGTAGTTTAAGTCTGTTTATATGTTTATTAGAAAGGCTGAGACTGTGGTCAAAAAGTGAGGGATATGAAAGCGTTAAAGAAAATGTGTGTTTGTGTGTGAGCTAAATATGTATAGGTTTATCAAGAATAATGTACACATGTAGATTATGTGGAGTTTGCATTTTCTCCCAATGTTCAAATTATTTTCCTCTGGGTAATGCCAACATGTGCATATCCTCACAGGGAGTCCGGGTGACCCCCTTATCATATACGGTAGTCAAATGCTCTTGTGCATATACAGTGTGCTATACGTTATACAGGATAACGTAGGGGCTAGGTGACCTCGGGGAAGTTCTGGAGGAAGATACATGAGTGTTGGTGTGTTGCCTGATGGTGATTCATTAAAACCGACAAAAGCTAAACCAAGCCTCCATCACAATTATTTACACCCCTGATTTCTGCACCCACACCACCTGGACAGCAAAACCCCAGTCCCCCATGAACTGGACTATAGTGTAGGGGTGCTTATGTTAAAGGCCCAATATCCCTTGGTCCTGGGCCTAATCTTTGAAACAACCAGTAAGACTCAGACTGAGGATCTTAGGCTAATAACATAATATAGCTAACAGGTCAAAAGGTTGGCTATTGTAAACTAAGCAATTTCACGTTGATTAAACATCTAAAAGCATCAAATTGTATGTACCATCTTGGCTTAAAACCAGACTAAATTTGGTTAAAAAGGGAAAGTCTACGTATTTAATATTATTTGGGCAAAGTTGTAAAGTTGCTTGTCATAATTGATTAAACAATTTGGTCTAAAAGTGGGCTACGTTTAGCCACTATATGGCAATCTAGTGTAGAGGACTCCATTGGGCTTGGGATCCCGCGGGACCAAACGCAAATCTCATGGGAGCAGGCGGTTTTAATTTTGCTGCGGATGGGAGCAGGTGGTCAAAGAATAAACTGCAGGTTAGCTTGCGTTAGCAAGAAAGATGAAGTCAACAAATGAAGTTGAAAAGAAACTCAGAGTTGGTCATTACAAAGCAAGGAAGTCTGATATTTGGACAAGATTTCTCAGTTGTGACAGACAAAGATGGAAAAGAACTGGACTTTGCTAGCTGCGACAAATGTGCAAAAGTGTTGCTGTACAACAGGGCACAAGTCTGGCACCTCTGGGTTGAGGTGCCATACCTGCTCCGTTCTCCCTGGTCAGAGTAAGCTGTCTTTCAAAGATAAAGCACTTCTCCCTGCACACATTAAACAAGATATAATCGAGAAACGTGTCGCACTTTTTCTGTAGAAACATTCGGCCGTATGACTTCGTCGCCGGGGAGGGTTTTGTCGACATAAATCAAGACGTTGTTAATGTAGTTGCTAAATATGGCAAATTTGATGTAAAAGATGTGTTGCCTCACCCAACCGCTGTACCCAGACATGTGGAGGGGAGAGCTCAGGCACTGCAGGCATCAGTGGCAACGGAGATAAACATGGGCGGATTAACCCACCAGGGGGCCCCGGGGCATGCACGTCCGTTGCCCCCCCCCCCATCAGATAGGCTATGCAAACAATACTAAACATTGTTAAATGTAAAACTAATGCAAATATCCAACATGGTAGTCAATGCTATGCCAAGCTGCATGGAATTTGGATGGCGACTACAAAGTACAACACAATTTTGAATCACAAAACAAACAGCGATGAGAATAGCAGCTCACAGCATCGCAAACATATTGCAAAGCCTTCTTCCCATTTACAATGGCTTACCAACAGGAAATAAATGTTTGTTTCAGAGCAAATAATTTAGTGAAATATGGGCATATTTTAGTAAAATTAACTGTTTAATTATTTTTCAGTATGGGCATTCTAGCTAGCACATTTGTTTAACTATACACAATGAAACAATGAATTTGATCATAAGCATTGAGTTTGCGCTATGCCAGACTTTGTTGCACTCTCAACACTACAATGTAAACATAAGGCGCAGACTCTTCAAACCGACATTGTGATATATTTAGAAACTACCCCCGACATATTTAGTATGTTTATATTTGTAATGTCTACGTCTCTGCTTCAAACGAGTCCCTAGCAACCGAAAAAGGCTTCCACTTCTCGACTCCAGGTTTCTTATACTGTCTATGTCGCAGACTGTGAAAGTATGATGATGTTATGGTAATATTACACAAAGTTAAGTCACTCATCTAATGCAAATTGCTTGAGTCTGATTATTTCAGGTCACTTGCATCAATGGAGAAATACTGTGCGTTTATCATTCTGACCCCGCATAAACAGAGACTGTAGCTTGGGGCCCCGCATCAATAGAGACTTTGTAGCTTGGACCCCGCACCAATAGAAACTGTAGCTTGGGCCGCCTGCATCAATAGAGACTTTGTAGCTTGGGGCCCTGCATCAGTAGAGACTAGCTTGGGCCCTGCATCGCGATGCAGGGTTGGAACAAACGTCCCTTGTAGGGTATGATTGGGGATCCCTACTATACGCGAACACAATACCCCTGACCTTTTTGGGCCCCTCGTGGTCCAGGGCCCCGGGGCACTCGCCCGGCATACCCAGTCCGTAATCCAGCCTTGGGGATAAAGCCCATCATCGAAACATGGATGTGCCATCACAAAGCGGATATATGGACTGAGGATTACCACAAAACATCATTCATATCCAGCACCATCCATTACACAAACAACGATTTCGGTCTCGTTTCGAGGGTATTGTTTGCGGCTCCCTTCGAAGATAGTGGTCAAAACCAGGTCCCAAACCTGGTCAAAATCAGGAGAGAACATCATGAACCTGCTGTTTGGGAAACTCCATGTGTTTAGAACAGACGCGTCACTAACCGTGGAGCCAACATAGTTGCTGCCCTTATTTCTATGTATTTATTTATTCTATTTTTTAATCAGCTGAATAAAAAAACTTTGTTGCAAAGCAGTCGATTCGTTTTTCGGTTGCGTTTAATGGTGCAATATTTTTATTTATTTATTTTATAAATTTATTTCCAGTTTTGGACAAGCACATTGCGGATGGACAAGCACATTGCGGTTGTGGGCGGTAATGGTCAGAAATCTAGCGGGAGCGGGATTAAGAAAACAGTCTTAATAGTTTAAAACACTAGACTAGTCTAGTGCTCAATGGGGATGTAATCTGCTGTGTTCTGTACCAGTTGCAAACGCTCTGCATGAAGTGTATAATGCATGTGGAGGCAAGCATGCACACTTAGTTTGCCTTACTTGCGCCCCAGGAAGCCGCGGGCCTGCGCCTGGAAAGCAATGATGACCACGGTGAGTTTGAGATCCCTTTCTTCCTCCAGCTGGGCCAGCACCCCGGTCCTGAAGAACATCTTACTCTGACCGATACGGTACAAGTTTGGGTCCAGGTCCAAGTGCTTCACCTAGGAGAAAAGAAGAGACACAAGGAGAGGAGAGGAGTCAAGCCTTTGGTCTTAATGGACCTTCATGGGTCTTGATAACCACTGAAATGTGACTATTAAAAAAAGTTTCACAATCATAATGTATGAAATAGTCTTGTACTTGTAAAACATTTAAAGACGAGGACAAATTACAAATACCAAAAACTCCACAACTTGGCTGAGAGCAGAATACAGAGTTCATACACTTTTTCACCAACGGTTTTCAATGAGTTTTCCATGACTTCTCCATAACGTTTATTTTAACTACCATGACCAAAGGAAACTATTTTTTGGAGTTCCCGCTTAAAAGGTGTGTTTTAACACTGCGTATGATGTGAAAGTCAGTCTATATTTCAAATACTGTATATAAGCCACTCTACCCAGGTGGGTGCTACACATTGGTGGTGGTTGAGGTGAGTTACCCTCTTCAATGTAATTATTATTATTATCATTATTATCATTGACAACCTTTGCAAACCATACTTTGTACTAGTCCATTTGAAGCTACTGATTGTTGAAGTGCCACTTGCTTGATACACTGTCAACAAGACAGCTTGCTAAATGATCAGAAAGCTAGCATGTGGAAGCATATATGTTAGCATCCTGGGACAAACTGTTGCATGTTCACACAACAGAAACTGTAAAAAGCCACCACAGTGGCTTCACCTGCTGTTACTTTCATTTCACTTTTCATTTTTAAACTGGTCAGTCAATCTTTAACAGAGTTAATGCTGAGAGCTAATGTTGCTTTAGGTTTCCATGACTTTTCCCAAAATGATAATTTTCCATTACTTTTCCAGGGCCTGGAAACTATATTTTTGTATTCACAGACTTTTCCAGGATTTCCAAGAATGTATGAGCCCTGAGAATAGTCAGTCTGACTGAACTCAAGCTTATCCAACTCACCATCAGACTGCACGCCTGCTTCCCATCCATGAAGCCCTTTGGGATGGCATTGGCAGCCAGGATCTCATACCTACATACAGGAGACAACAATCACTTTGTCAGACAAAGTGTCAGGCTGGTGTACGCGCGCGCGCGCATGTAAGCTGGAAATCCTTATTTATCCCCTGTGGTTCTATAGTTTTTTTCTTTTCCCCAGAATAACACTTCCAACTTGTCCACACACACACACACACACACACACACACACACACACACACACACACACACACACACACACACACACACACACACACACAAACCCCTAACATCTGTCCTATACACCACCTCTTATCTCTCCAAGACATACTCAGGTCTGTTCTGTGTGGTGGTGAACCCCTACAAGCTGCTGCCCATCTACTCTGAGAGGATCATTGAGATGTAAAAGGGCAAGAAGCGTCATGAGGTTCCCCCCACACATCTACTCCATCACAGACAACGCTTACAGGGACATGATGCAAGGTAGGTGGGTGAGAGATGGGGATGCTGGAGGTGATATATAAGTCAGCCCTTACATGAAATAACAAACACTATGCACTATATATCTACCAAGTCAAGAAAATAAAGTACAATCAAGGACATGAAAAGCAGACTAACAATGCATAACACAAAAACTGTGTGTGCTCCTTTGACTGCATGCTGTCTGGTTTAAATGGTCTACCGGTGACCTCAAGCCAAGTCTTACTTTCCATTCACCTTCAAAACAGCCATACATGGAGCAACAAGACTAAATAACTCCCATGCAGCCTTGCATCAAACTGCTATTTTTAGCTAGTATGAGGGATGAGGGCTAATCTCCTCTACTACCAGTTTTGAGAGATGTTTTCCTCTGGTGTCTGAGGGAAGGGGCGCTGCCAGAGAGTTCATGTTTGGTACGTTCAGCTTGGCTTGAACGACCGAGTTCAGGTCAGCTAATGTGCTCGTTTCACCTTTTAAAATCTCTCTCTCTCTCGCTTGCTCTCTCTTTTTGTACTGTCTCCATTGGTCTTTTGTGTATCTTCACAGACTGTGAGGACCAGTCCTTTTTCTGCACGCGAGTCAAAACACCAAAGATGAAACTTTTTTTTCCATCACGTGTACACACACATTAGCCGAGAAACAGCAGCCTGACCTCTGTCTGAACTCCTGGAAGACGATGCGGTTGGGGAAACCCTGTCTGCAGATACGGATCCCCTCCAATACTCCGTTACACCTCAGCTGCTCCAGGACCAGGTGGGCATCCATCTTTCCTGCCTGCAACATGGCGGAGGGATAGGGAAAGACTGAGTGTACAGACATTTACAGTTACATTTACTCATTTAACAACTGTTTTTATCCAACTTACAAGAGTCAGTAGTTGACAGATAAATTTGAATGTCACCATCTAGCATCATAGAACATGACATAATAATCATATTATAGTAGTATTATATGAAGTAGTAATGGTACATTTGTTACATGGTAATTATATCATGGTAGTAGTATGCGAAGTAGTAGTACCTTTGTTACACAGTAATCATGTCATTGTAGTATTATTACATAGTAATCCTAGCCAAGATTGCACGTCATGGTGAGTGCATTTAGTGGAAATGCGCCTTCAAGCAATAATAGGAGGTGACATTTGCCACGAACATCTTTACACATACCCAGATTTAACCCATCCTAACTATAAGAAGCAGTGGGCAGCCATTTCTCCAGCTCCAGGGGGACCAGCTCCAGATCTAGAACCAGTGCCTTGGTCAACAGCAATGGCAGGAGTATGTCCCTAACACACGTCTTTTGTGTGTTAGGGAGAGGAAACCGGAGCACCAGGAGGAAACCCATATAAACAAGGGGAGGCAGGGGAGACCCTGAATCCAGGGTCCAACTGCGTGGAGTTTACATATTCTTCTTGCAGTGAGGGAACAGTGCTAATCACTGAGTCGCTAAGACCCGGTCTAGCTGTCTAACTGTCTCACCCTCTTCTCATGGTTGGGGATGATGCAGCGGACAAAGTTGGGCTGGGTGTTGTGCAGGGTGGTCATGAGCTTCCCCAGAGACTCCTTATAAAGCTGTCCCACCGTCCGGAACATTCCCTTCTTCGATTTGGTGGAGCTGGGCACCGAGCTCTCCGACATCTTGGTTATCGTCTCTAGACCCACCACACGGTCAGCTGGTGCAGAAAAAAATAATATTACTAGACATTATTATCATTGTTAGTAGTAGTCATGATAGTATGAGTAGTAGTACATAAACATTTGCTCATTTAGCAAACGCTTCGATCCAATGCAACTTACAAGAGCATCAGCAATTAACAGATAAAACTGAATGTTACCAGCTTGCATCATGCAGCACTACATAGTAATCCGATCATAGCAGTACTATATGAAGAAGCAGTAGTAGTTCATTTGCAACACAACAATTATATCATAGCTGAGATTATGCTGCGTGCTTTTTAAGTGTGCCTTAGATCACCAAGAGAAACAAAGTACAGAATAGGTTTACACAGCCACATATCGGTATAACAGACATATTATCATCACAGGAGAGTAAAATACTGAGAGTAACGTAGAAGGAAGGCACAATAGTAGACACTGATTATAATGGTGTTTAAGTAACTAAGGGTACATTAGTAACAGCCAACACTAACAGTAGTATTAGATGATTCATATTAGCTGCAGACTGTCGACAGATAGCTTACAAATCAGTGTTTATAATGTTGTTACTATTTTATATACTATGTATAAGAGGAAATATGGGCAAAGGGGCCATGAGGAAAGGATATGAAAATAAAAGAGTAGAAAACATTAGGACACATTAAAGCAAGCCAATAAACGTTTTAAGAAGTATTCTGAATTTTGTGGTTAAAAAGCAAGAGGTATTTATTTCTGTTACTTCAGTATTTATTTTAGACAGGCAGTTTGGGCGGCGCAACAGCCAATATTAAAACAGTTCAATGTTCAATTGTATGAGTCCCAAGAGCACTGTACCAATATATTTTTATTCATTTTTAATTGTTTTATTGAGATTTTTTTAAAAAAAAGAGAGCATTGTACTAATACCCCCCAAAGGGAAAAATGCATATACGCAAATACATTAAAAGCAATAAAGAATAAATTCTGTAACCGGCCAGCTCATATTTCACACTGGGTTTCTTGTACATTTAGAAAAACATGGCGGTTGGCGAATGTTATTCTTTAATATGTCTTTGGTTTAGGCGACTGACCGTCCTTCCACAGGTCTTGGATGAAGGTGCTGGAGGAGTTGTTAAGGAGAGTGGTCACATTGTCGTTCAGAGGGTCCATGTTTTTGGTCAGCCAGTTGGCCGCATTATAGTCGACCTAAAATAACAAGTGAGCAAGAGAGAGAGAGCATTAAGATGAGTGGAAGATGCAGACACCTGGGGATCCATAATGGAGCTGAAATGACACTGTGTTGATATTCAGCGATTTTTTTTTGGCATTTTCTGCTATATTTTAACAGTGCCAGTAGAGAGAGACAGAGACAGGAAAGAGAGAGGGGATGACATGCAGCAAAGGCCATGGGCCGGATTCGAACCCAGGCTGCTGCGGTAAGGACTCAGCCTTATGTGGTACACGCTCTACCAGGTGAGCCACCGAGGCGCTCCCGGCTGTTTTTTTAATTACATTTTTAAAAACGAGAAGAGCGGGCAGTCCGCTTCAATCTTAATAGGTTTATATATTTAGACAGTGGAAAAGTCAGCAAACCGACCCGTGCTGCTGCTGTTCATGTGAGTGTTGCGGGGTTTATCACATATATGTGTATGTGTTTATGTAAGCATGCTGTGTTTTATGTAATGTTCCCGTACATGCATGTAGAAAATGTTTTTCATTTAACATCAGATAACATTACACGAAATTATACTAAATTAATTTTACATTGAAATTTCATTTGATTCTTCACTAGAGGTTTAAATTGATTCAGCTATTTCTCCATCAATTTATTTATTTATTCATTCCGTCAATTTTCATTTTTTTCATTACCTTTTTATTTGTTTTTTTCACTACCTTTCACTTTCGCTTAATGTAAAGTGCATTGCATTGCATTGCAATGGAAGAAAAGTGCTATATGAATAAAGTTGGATCGACTGGTTGATTCCCCATGGAAATGTTTGATCGCTGCAGTACCGTAATATACAACCAAGAAAAATGTATACAAATAAAACAGCTTATCAATAAACATAACAGTCGGCACAGCCAGACTTCCAACAGATTAGTAAAAAGGTATGAATGATGAAGATTGTGAGCAGACCTAGGTAATGAAAAATAAATACATAAATGCAAAAAGCAGCAGCAAAACCCACCTACATCACTACACTAGAATAAAGACAATCAAATGAGTTAAAGGTGTGGATTGATTTACATGTGCAATGAATTTAGAGAATCTTAATATATAACTGGTGACTCGTACCTTGCCGGCGTAGTGCAGCACAGTAAACACCAGTTTGTCTTTGTGCTGCTTGGGTTTGGAGAACTTGACATGACCCGTGTGGGTGTTTAAAAGTTTGTCCACAAAGGAGATGTCGGTGGCCTTGGGAAACCAGCACTCCTCATCGAGCAAAGCCAGGATGCCGGGAGGGTTATTCTGCAGGACAAATACAGACACACCAGCTTTTATTTATCTGTAAATGGTGTTTTGATAAACTGAGTTCAGGCACAAAGACCATGCCTCAAGCAATCTAACCACCTGCGTACACCTCTGCCTACTTAAAGGCAACTAACCACTTCCTCCCCCTGTTTGTCTCAGTTTTGATGTCCTAACCCCTCAAAACCCCATGCTATTTTGTGTCTCTGTCTCTCTCAGTACAGGAACCACAGGGGGAAATGATGGCGTACAAAGACTCCTCTGCAATGACACAGAACCCCCATCCAGAGTTTTAGCTCCCCAGGTTCCTCGATCAATCAGATCACCCTTTGGACCCCTTGAACCAGACACCCTGTGACCCCTCTCGATCTCACTGCCTTGCAACTCCTCTATTGATCCTTCATCCTCCGCATCACATTCTCAATAAACCAATCAAACTCGAGCTCTCAGAGGCATGGTATTTGTTAGTGACCTAAAGGTTATGGTAGGATAAACTGTAGGTTCATTTCACACATACAGGTATAGTGATAATATGTATTTATTAGCAGGGAGGCACCAACACTGATACTGGTATGGGATATTGGGCTGATACTATAGGCTAAAATGGAGTATCAGTATTGGAATTTCACCCACGAGCAAAACTCAATACTAAAAGCCATGAGGAACATGTCAAAAATAAAAGCAAAGAAACTTGATTAACTACATCTTTGGTACATGGAAGCCTGTATTTCTTTAATCTTAGTAACAAAACTGATTCTATCTCAATTATTTTGCCCTTTGAAGGTCTACGTGTGCACTGCTCAGCAAAAGTAATGGAGAAGATCAATACTCAGTATCGGCTGATACTTAAATATTTATACTCTGAATTGGTATAACTTATATCCGTGTGTACTGTATGAAACTTGATGCTTGAAATTAGCTATATTATTATAATCAATTACAGCCCTGCAAACATGAAAATCTACACACACACACACACACACGCACGCACGCGCGCGCGCACACACACACAGAGGATTTTTTTTAAGAGGTACATACAAATATTGTGCAATTTAACTGATTTAATGTGTCACACTGCATCTGCATGTGTGCGTTGCATGCACGTATTTGTTTGTGTGTGACGGCAGCCTCTCCTGACCGGCCTCTCGATGAGTTCGATGCACGGCTGCAGGTCAAGGCCGAAATCGATGAAGTTCCACTCGATGCCCTCCCGCTTGTACTCCTCCTGCTCCAGGATGAACATGGTGTGGTTAAAGAGCTGCTGCAGACGCTCATTGGTGTAGTTGATGCACAGCTGCTCGAATGAGTTGTCCTGAGAGGGAGAAATGGACACGCAGGACGGATATCACTAAATCTGCTTTAAAAAGCCTAATGTGGATTAAATTGAGAATTCACTGATTGATTTTTTCTTTCTATTCATGGGATGTGTGGAAAATAAAGTGACCCCTCTCCCCTCCAAAAAAGATTTGAAAACAACATGTTTTCTGAAGATGGATAAATGTAAATGCTCAAAATAAATTAATTGAAAAGAAAAATTAAAAAAAAACCTAAACTTTATAAAGATTGTATCTGGTATCAACCACACATCAGCACATGCACACACACTCACACTCACATAGACATGCACTTGTCCTTTATCTAAACCAGGGTTCATATTTCTACCTAACCCTTCTGCACTTTCTACTGTTATCCTTTTATAACTTATCTCCATCAGTCTTGCATATGAGCCACTTTGTAAACTTTTGAGAAAAGCAATGTGTAAATATGTTAATTATCATCATCATTATAAAGGCAATCCAATTTCAATACAGTGAAACAGTCCACAGCGAGTCTTCCCCTCACCTCAAAGATCTCAAAGCCAGCGATATCCAGGATACCTAAAAAGGATGAAGACTGCCTCTTGCTCTTGTCCAGGGTTTTGTTCACCCTCGCCAAGATCCAGCGAAACAGACGCTCGTACATGGCCTTGGCCAGGGCCTCCACTGCAAAATCAGCCTGGTGGAAGAGGGTTGGAGGGGAACAGAGGATAGGAGGTTAGGGAGTTAGAAGATAAGGGCAAGGAGGTGAGAGAGGATTAGTGGATTGGAAGAAGAAAGCAAAAGCAACAATAATAGGCATCCTCATTTTGAAAATGTTGGACAATTTTGAGTTTTGTTTGCTGCAAAAGAGAAAGATTTAGGTGGTAAAGGGTTGGATTTTTGGCCACGGAGCGTACCTGCTGCTTGGTTTGCGCCTTCTGTACCACCTCCCTGCCCACCTTGATGCGGGGGGTGAGAATGGCACGGGTGAAGTCTGTCACATTGATGCCCTGCAGGTGGCACACCTTCTGAGCGGCTGGAGAGAGGGGGTTGTGGGTAATAAATGGAGATAGGTGACAAGGGGGTCAGTCAGAGAGATCATAAATTTGGGTTAGCAGGAATAAAGTTAATCTAGATTTGAGGAGTTCAATTAAATGGGAGACAGAGTTGCCAACTTTGGCTGGCTGGAGTGAGATTTTCATTTGTTGGCTATTCATTCGTCTCTTGGCTGTGCACTTAATGTTAGACAGCTAACATAAGCTAGCATCTCGCACCAATCAGAGAGTAATTTAAGAGGCATCTCCATGGAAACACCCACATAAAAGACCCAGTTTTCGAATACTCAGCTGTCCTCTAGAGTCAAAGTCTTTTGCTTGGTTTAACCATTACTACACCAGAAAGACTTTGAGGCCATTACTGTACCAGAAAGACTTTGAGGCCATTACTATAGCGGAAAGTCTTTTACATTCACCTGTTCATCTCTGTTGCCGTCAGTGCTTTGGCGTGAGGTTTGCCTTGATGTTGCGAGAGCGTGAGAGAGAGCCTGAAAGCATGAGACTCACGCTAGAGGCGTGAGAGTTGGCCCCCCTGATGAGAGATGCCAGTGCGTTATGGTGTCAAGCATGGTGTGTGTTGGCGTTATGTGTGTTGCGACATCAAAGTGCTGTGTTACCTGTTGACGGTGGGGCAGTGAATCGAAAATTAAACCTAACACCAGCCAGCCCGTGAATTACGCTTCATTCATTGGGATTTGGCAAGGATCAGTAGGCATTTGTTTGTATGAGGGCCATTGTCATTGAGCATAGACCAAAATTACTCTGCAGGCAACAAGGCTGGATAAAAGTCTTTAGTTCATTCAAAACTGCAAGCCCCATGACATAGAACCCGAGTACCGCATTTCCAAACAGCTAGCTAGTTGATCTGTCTGCCAACGATTCTTGCCATCTTTGTAAATGTCTGATAAAACTAAATCTACAGTGGCATTTACACTAACCTCTCCGAGTGCTGCAATTGTCATTTTCAAAATACAACGTTGCTCGACATCATCATCATTGTCATCGGAACCCGACTTTCACCTGCTGGGCCCTGTTGAATCTCAACGAATGCTTTCCAGACTCACAAGATTTAGGCTGGCTTTGCAATGCTAGTACTTACACATATTTTGCAGCAATGAGGGTTGCGGTATTGCACGGAAAAGGCCCCAGTGGATAAATTTGCTTTTCCATGATGTTTTCATTAAGAAGAAAAAAAGTAAAGATCGAATGAGTGCTCTTTAACCGTCCGCCCTGCTTCACATTACTACACCACCTCATCGGTGGGTTTGTTAAGCAGTTGGTTACCTGTGTTGTCCGGCATGGTGGCCTGTTCACTATTCCTCTCCTTCTCAAACTTGATGTTGCCTAGCTGGAGTACAGTAGACACCACCTTCAGCATCCCTACAGCAAATCAAGATAAAACAAATTAACTTAAAATTTGGTGATAGCATTTGGTGACTTAAGATTTTTTTTTCGTTATTCATTCATTGTCTTTTTCCTTGTGTTAATGTTGTTTCCTTTCCTTGCTAAATTTTGCTTTGTATATACAGTGGTGCTTGAAAGTTTGTGAACTCTTTAGAATTTTCTATATTTCTTTATAAATATGACATAAAACATCATCAGATTTTCACACAAGTCCTAAAAGTAGATAAAGAGAACCCGATTAAACAAATGAGATAAAAATATTATACTTGGTCATTTATTTATTGAGGAAAATGATTCAATATTACTTATCTGTGAGTGGCAAAAGTATGTGAACCTTTGCTTTCAGTATCTGGTGTGACCCCCCCGCCCCCCCGTGCAGCAATAACTGCAACTAAATGTTTTTGGTAACTGCTGATCAGTCCTGCACATTGGCTTGGAGGAATTTTAGCCCATTCCTCTGTACAGAACAGCTTCAACTCTGGGATGTTGGTGGGTTTCCTCACATGAACTGCCCGCTTCAGGTCCTTGCACAATATTTCGATTGGATTAAGGTCAGGACTTTGACTTCGCCATTCCAAAACGTTAACTTCATTCTTCTTTAACCATTCTTTGGTGGAATGACTTGTGTGCTTAGGGTCATTGTCTTGCTGCATGACCCACGTTCTGTTGAGATTCAGTTCATGTCCTGACATTTCCCTTAAGAATTTTCTGGTATAATTCAGAATTAATTGTTCCATCAATGATGGCAAGCCGTCCTGGCCCAGATGCAGCAAAACAGGCCCAAACCATGATACTACCACTACCATGTGTCACAGACGGGATAAGGTTCTTATGCTGGAATGCAGTGTTTTACTTTCTCCAAACATAATACTTCTCATTTAAACCAAAAAGTTCTATTTTGGTCTCATCCATCCACAAATTTTTTTCCAATAGACTTCTGGCTTGTCGACGTGATCATTAGCAAACTGCAGACAGGCAGCAATATTCTTTTTGGAGAGCAGTGGCTTTCTCCTTGCAACCCTGCCATGCACACCATTGTTGTTAAGTGTTCTCCTGATGGTGGATTCATGAACATTAATATTAGCCAATGTGAGAGAGGCCTTTAGTTGTTTAGAAGTTATCCTGAGTTCCTTTGTGACCTGGCCGACTATTACATGCCTTGCACTTGGAGTGATCTTTGATGGTCGACCACTCCTGGGGAGGGTAACAATGGTCTTGAATTTCCTCCATTTGTACACAATCTGTCTGAATGTGGATTGGTGGAGTCCAAACTCTTTAGAGATGGTTTTGTAACTTTTTCCAGCCTGATGAGCATCAACAACACTTTTTCTGAGATCCTCAGAAATGTCCTTTGTTCTTGCCATGATACACTTCCACAAACATGTGTTTTGAAGATCAGACTTTGATAGATCCCCATTCTATAAATAAAACAGGGCACCCATTCACACCTGACTGTCATCCCTACTACTACTACTACTTTCGGCTGCTCCCGTTAGGGGTCGCCACAGCGGATCATCCGTTTCCATTTCTTCCTGTCTTCTGCGTCTTCCTTTGTCACACCAGCCACCTGCATGTCTTCCCTCACCACATCCATAAACCTCCTCTTTGGCCTTCCTCTTCTCCTCTTCCCTGGCAGCTCCATATTCAGCATCCTTCTCCCAATATACTCAGCATCTCTCCTCCACACATGTCCAAGCCATCTCAATCTTGCCTCTCTTGCTTTG
Source organism: Lampris incognitus (assembly GCF_029633865.1). NCBI lineage: Eukaryota > Metazoa > Chordata > Actinopteri > Lampriformes > Lampridae > Lampris > Lampris incognitus. Next base: position 16,323,230 of record NC_079220.1, on the reverse strand, counting down.
TCCCCAAACCGTCCAACCTGAGCTGTCCCTCTAATATAATTGTTCCTAATCCTGTCCTTCTTCGTTACTCCCAGTGAAAATCTTAGCATCTTCAACTCTGCCACCTCCAGCTCCGCCTCCTGTCTTTTCGTCAGTGCCACTGTCTCCAAACCATATAACATAGCTGGTCTCACAACCATCTTGTAAACTTTCCCTTTAACTCTTGCTGATACCCTTCTGTCGCAAATCACTCCTGACACACTTCTCCACCCACTCCAACCTGCCTGCATTCTCTTTTTCACCTCTCTACTGCACTCCCTGTTACTTTGGACAGTTGACCCCAAGTATTTAAACTCAAATGCCTTTGTCACCTCCACTCCTTGCATCCTGACCATTCCACTGTCCTCTCTCTCATTCACGCATAGGTATTCCGTCTTGCTCCTACTGACTTTCATTCCTCTTCTCTCCAGTGCATACCTCCACCTCTCCAGGCTCTCCTCAACCTGCACCCTACTCTCGCTACAGATCACAATGTCATCCGCGAACATCATCGTCCATGGAGACTCCTGCCTGATCTTGTCCGTCAACCTGTCCATCACCATTGCAAACAAGAAAGGGCTAAGAGCCGATCCTTGATGTAATCCCACCTCCACCTTGAACCCATCTGTCATTCCAACCGCACACCTCACCATTGTCACACTTCCCTCATACGTATCCTGCACCACTCCTACATACTTCTCTGCAACTCCTGACTTCCTCATACAATACCACACCTCCTCTCTGTCATCTGTCATCCCATTGATTGAAAACACCTGACTCTAATTTCGCCTTCAAATTAACTGCTGATCCTCGCGGTTCACATACTTTTGCCACTCACAGATATGTAATATTGGATCATTTTCCTCAATAAATAAATGACCAAGTCATTTGTTTAATTGGGTTCTCTTTATCTACTTTTAGGACTTGTGTGAAAATCTGATGAAGTTTTAGATCATATTTATGCAGAAATATAGAAAATTCTCAAGGGTTCACAAACTTTCAAGCACCACTGTAAAAAATATCATTGGGCAACCAACTACTAATATGCGCAATATTTTCAGAAAAGCAGTCATTTATGTATCTTCCCACTGATATAATAATAATAATAATAATAATAATAGATTACATTTATATAGGACTTTCTCTAGACACCCAAAGCACTTCACAGTGAAGGGGGAAACTCACCTCAGCCACCACCTGGGTGATGCACAGCAGCCATTTTGGCGCCAGAATGCTCACCACACATCAGCTTGAGAGGGAGGAATCATTGAGCCAATTATATGGGGGGATGATTAGGTGGCCAGAGGGAGAGAGCCAGGTTGGGAATTTTGCCAGGACACTGGGGAACCCCCTACTCTTTGTGATAAGTGCCATGGGATCTTTAATGACCACGGTGAGTCAGGACCTCGGTTTAATGTCTCATCCAAAGGACGGCATCTCCTACAGCACAGTGTCCCTGTCACCGCACTGGGATTTTTATTTTTATTAGGATCAGAGGGAAGACTGCCCCCTACTGGCCCATCAACACCACTTCTTGGTCTCCCATCCAAGTACTAGCCAAGCCCACACCTGCTTAGCTTCTGTCATTGCTGCCTATTCTGTTTAACTTATGCCAGTTTGATATTACTGTACAGTTTGATGTACACTGTGAATTTGTGTAATTAAGAACTATGTCAGCCCTACAAAAGGTGGGTAAAATATAGTCTGCAAATAAAAAGGTGGCTTAACTGTGTTGAGGTGCTTTAACCTTCCACTACACCACTGTTTGTACGCATGTCTCTATCCTATTTGAAAGACCTTTGTCCGTTTGCAAGGCTGTTGCAAATAAGTAATTTTAAACTGACCAATTAAGATGAAGGTCCTATTTAAAAACTTTTCATTTTGAACACCAACTGGCCATATATTTATGTGGGATAGCTTGTAGACTGTTGTCAGTTGTGGCCACGTTTTTGTTTTTGTTTTTTTTGTTTTTTGGTTTGTAGTTTCAGCTGTGTACCTAGTCTCTCCTCTTCGGTGAAGCCCATGATTGCCATGGCCTCCAGTGTCTCATCAAACATCTCATCATCCTCCTGGCCCGATATCTCCATATGACCCGCCACCAAGAAACGGTAGCTGCCAAAGCCCTCTAGGAGCAGTTCCTCTGCACGCACACGCACACACACACACGAGCACGCGCAAACACACACATGCACACACACACACAATACAGAAACAGTGAACATTTATAAGACATTTAATGGGTTCAGGGCCACCTGATGTATTATGTACATGTATTATGACAGTAAGACAACTTTTTTAGCCTCCTACCACGCATCTTGTCTTTGGCTCCTGCCACCATGTAGTAGAAGATATGGAAGGCTCTTTCAATCTTGGCTTGGCGAATACATCGAGACTTCTCCAGCAGGTCTGGTCATGTCAGGAGGGGGGTCAAGGAAAAAAGAGATGTCGAAAAAATTCCCCTAACTTAAAATCCAACACTAATTTGACATTCTGACAGGGAGGAAGAGCATTTTGTCTCAAAATAAAAGGATACAGGTATCAATATTGGCCCCCACGAGGTAGCCTGTAACATCAAAGTTGAGCTTTATAAACTTTCCCTATGGATAGAGATAGATAACAAACATGTTAAATTATGACAGATGACACCAAGATGTTATTCTAGTAAATAAAGATCTAGAAGGTTGAGTGGTGTACATACAAATCGGGAGGAGTTGTCATTCTTGATGGTTTTGGCGTTGCCGAAAGCCTCGAGGATGGGGTTGGCCTGAAGCAGCTGCTTCTCTAGCTCCCCCTATGGATCACAGAGGAGACTGGTCGAGCCATCTATCTGTAGCTATGTCTATCTATCTATCTATCTATCTATCTATCTATCTATCTATCTATCTATCTATCTATCTATCTATCTATCTATCTATCTATCATTGTTCAGAAAACATGATATAATCGAGACTCAACTTCAGAGAAAAAAACGCCACAATGTCTATTTCAATCTGTTTCAAAGCATGCAAATAATAGGAGATGCACTGACACCACAGAGCACAAACACACACACATACACACACAAACAAACACACAGATACACACAAACACACAGATAAACACACACACACACTTGCATAGCAGTTGAATGTGGTAGAGTGCAGTGGGTATTAGTGACAAAACACCACTCAAGTCATTATGTGATTTTTAACACAAAGCTGACGAACCACTCTGAATGTGCCCTGTGTGGACATAGTGTGGAATAAGTCAGGGGGCTCTAGGAATGGTTCATGTGAGAGGACAGTATTTCCACACGGTAAATAGACAGATGCTTTGTCATGCTACAGGTCAACAATCCTCATGACCTTAGCGGCAGGAGCACTTTTTACTCACAAAGGCCAGAGATCCTCCCTGCTGCTACAGAGGAGGCACAGGATCACACACACACACACACACACACACACCTGTTAGGCCCCACCAGATATCTAACACATGAGCACCTGTGCAGCTCTACTTAGTCTGTTTTAATCTCTGGATTTTTATTGATGAAATATTCATTTAATAGGGTTCTCCAAAAAAATCTTTTGTTTGAGAGAGAATCAGGCAGAAAAGCAGATGTAGAAACATAAATGTCACAGACAAATGTGTAAATGTACATAGGAATAAGTATAAACATTCAAAAGGAAAAGTCAAAGTAAGAATTCCCTCCCATATAAGCATAAGTGGCGGCTGACCAACAGGAGTGTAAGCAGTAGGACCCGGGCCTGTTTCATACTGATCATGTCTAAACAAAACATAGCAGATTTTAATTAGCACAAGTGCCGAGATTAGTTGGTTTAAATCAAAATGGAAAATTCATTTTTCAGTCTGGATTGTTTTGCAAAAGATCAAAACTGCCACTGCCCCCGCCACCGCCACCAGCAGCAGCACAAATAATAAAGTTCGAGATGGTTCTGTAAGTGCAGCGGTCCTCACCTTGACCAGGACCGGGGCTTTCACATCCTGTCATGTAAAATTTGTAATTTAATACTTGGAAAAGTGTTATGGTCGAATCCCAGAAGGTTGAGTCAGTTCATTTGGACACAACCTTTATTGAGAGAAACGTTTCATCACTCATCAAGTAACCTCCTCAGTCTAAACTGACAGGTATCCTCACCCTTTTTAAAAAAAAATTCCCCCTTGTTCTCCCCAATTGTATCCGTCAAATTACTCCACTCTTCCGAACCTTCCCGTCGCTGCTCCACCCCCTCTTCTGATCCGGGGAGGACTGCAGACTACCACATGCTTCCTCCGATACATGTAGAGTTGCCAGCTGCTTCTTTTCACCTGACAGTGAGGAGTTTCGCCAAGGGGACGTAGCACGTGGGAGGATCATGCTGTTCTCCCCAGTTCCCCCTCCCCCCTGAACAGGCGCCCTGACCGACCAGAGGAGGCGCTAGTGCCGCAACCAAGACACATACCCACATCCAGCTTCCCACCCGCAGACACAGTGAATTGTGTCTGTAGGGATGCCCGACCAAGCCAGAGGTGACACGGGGATTTGAACCAGCGATCCCTGTGTTGGTAGGCAACGAAATAGACCGCTATACTATCTGGACGCCATAGGTATCCCCCCCCCCCCTTATAAAAAATACAGTTGCATAACGACCGATACCAATGATCGGTTTCATATGCAAGTTGCCGTGACCATATGAAACCAATCATTGTTTTGGTCATTATGCCACTGTATTATTTATAAGGGTAGAGATACCTGCAGTCAGTTTAGACTGAAGAGGTCACTTAGATGAGTGATGAAATGTTTCTCCCAATAAACGTTGCGTCCGGATGAACTGATTCAGCTTTCTGGGGTTTCTTTACCTGGATTATTGAGCATGCATTAAGACATGAAACGGTCGAAGGCAGTAATGAGACATTGTAAACAATGCGAACAAAACCTTCTATATAAGCATTTTAACTATTACATGATAGGGTAATACAAAGTTTACAAATGAAAACTCTCTCGCAATACGCTATCGTCAAACAGTTCTTTTGGATAATATTATACATAGATTCTCCTCTCATAGCTTTACTGAACTAAGACACCATCTTGAAAAGAATGCACTTTTTTCTTAAATCTCAGGTAAAACATGACAAAATGATTGATACCGCTGAATCAAAGCACATTATGGAACATTTCAAAGTTAAATTGTTAAATGACAGGACTGTAGCACCAATACAACAGTGCAATGAGTCCTGAACACTGACTATTGAACTGCCAGGGGCGAGGTTACTCACCGGGTTGCCATCTTTCTTGCCTTTGTGAGAGGAGGCCACGACAGCAAGGTACTGAATCACCTTCTTAGTGTTCTCTGTCTTTCCTGCTCCAGACTCACCTCTGCAAACCAGCAAGGAGAGAAGATATGAGAGGAAGAACGGAGGTACGTATATAGGGTTTGGATGGGGGAGGGTGAACCTTAGGACTAGAAGATGGAGTGAGAGGAGATACATAGTAGAAGACGAGAGGAGATGGTATGTGATGCAGAAGGGGACACGGGTCACAGGTGGGGTGAGGATGAATAGGATGAATGAACGCAAGTGAGGTAAAATTGAGGAGGACGACTGTTGTGAGGAAGATGAAAGAAGCAGCATGGTGGCCCAGTGGTTAGCACAGTTGCCTCACAGCAAGAAGGTCCTGGGTTCAAACCCCAGGCTGTCCCAGGTCCTTTCTGTGTGGAGTTTGCATGTTCTGGTTTCCTCCCACCATCAAAAAGACATGCATGTTAAGGTTAATACTCCTGCCTATGCCCCTGTCCATGGCAACAGGAAGAAAGAACTGGACGTGGTCCCCGGGTGCTGCACTGCAGATGGCCACTGCTCCTAGCATACGATGGGTTAAAAGCACAGAACGAATTTTGTTGTATGTATGACAAAGCGTTTTCTCTCCTCTTAGAAAGAATCATGGTACAGAAGACCATACAGAATTATCATGGCGAGGAAGACCATGCAATTGGATTGTAGCAAGGCAGACCATAGAAGCAACATGTGGAAAAGGACTGGCAAGGAAGGAAAAACAGAAAGTTAATCGTTTTTAGAAGCTGACCCATTGTGCAGGGTCCGACACTAAAGTGAATGGGTTACAATGACGAAGGCTAGATCAGGTGTCAGACAACTTTTAAAATGTCTCATTATAACTTCACATGCATTTGAATGTTATTAATGAAACATAAATTTCATCATGATGTTTAAAGTCACCAACCTGTATTTTCACTGTAGTTAGATTTATCGAAATAGCACTTAGAGATTACAGCAACTCCAAGCTCTACGTCATTCTCATAGTGTTTGACCATTAAAATTAGCTCTATCTTCAACACTTAAAATTTGTGTGTGTGTGGTAACAGAGAGAATGTGTGATCCAAGAAAAGGTTGATGTTTGGTATTTCGACTCACGTGCAGAGGATGGACTGGTCCTCACGGTCTGTGAACACAAGGAAAATGGAGACAGAGAGAGAGAGAGATTTTAAAAGGTGAAACGAGCACATTAGCTGACCTGAACTCGGTAGTTCAAGCCAAGCTGAACGTACCAAACATGAACTCTCTGGCAGCGCCCCTTCCCTCAGACACCAGAGGAAAACATCTCTCAAAACTGGTAGTGGAGGAGATTAGCCCTCATCCCTCATACTGGTTAAAAATAGCAGGTGGATGCAAGGCTGCATGGGAGTTATTTAGTCTTGTTGCTCCATGTATGGCTATTCTGAAGGTGAATGGAAAGTAGGACTTGGCTCGAGGTCACCGGTAGACCATCTAAACCGGACAGCATGCAGTCAAAGGAGCACACACAGTTTTTGTGTTACACATAGCTAGGCTGCTTTTCATGATGATGATGATACTTTGTCAGATCAAGTCTGAAAAATTTCTTGCATTGCAGCATCTCCATTTGCAACATCACATAAAAGACAAAAATTAAGACAAGAAACAAATATACATACACGTAACATAACATTACAAACACAGAAGATATTGATTAAGGCCCTTCAACTTACATTTGATCTAGGATAAAGCTCCATATTTAATTTTAGGATTGACTGGTGCACAAAAGAGTGCTTCAGTCCGACTTTATTAAATCGTGGAAGCCTGTATCTCCGGTCTGATGGTACCATTTGTGTTCTGTTCAGGACATGGTTGGAGTCAGAAACAATGTCGTTAGCCAGCCTTAATATGGTATTCTTGCAGGCTGATTCATAACGCAGACCTGCCAACCCTAAAGAATAAAAATGAGTAGTCCTTTTTGCATGCGCGCATACAATTTTTTTTTTTTGTGTTTGCAAGGTACTGAATTACCTTCTTAGTGTTCTGTAAGAATAACAATGACAAAATAAAGTGGCTTTCTTCTTCTTTACAATGTGATTTGGTATATCTGTACAGTAGTCAGGGCGGCATGGTGGCGCAGTGGTTAGCGCGGTCACCTCACAGCAAGAAGGTCCTGGGTTCGAGCCTCAGGGTAGTCCATCCTTGGGGGTCATCCTCTGTGTGGAGTTTGCATGTTCTTCCCATGTCTGTTAGGGTTTCTTCTGGGTGCTCTGGTTTCCTCCCACAGTTCTAAGACATGTTTGTCATGTGAATTGGCTGTACTAAATTGTCCCTGGGTGTGAATGTGTGTGTGTCGGCCCTGCGATGGACTGGCAGCCTGTCCAGGGTGTCTCCAGGGTGTCTCCCCAGCATCCCCGTGACCCTGAGTAAGGATAAGTGGTTTGGATAATGAATTAATGTACAGCAGTTGTCAGTATGGAAAGTGAGAGCATGGCTGAACTCACACAACCCCAGGGTGCCCCAATGTTGGTCGTGATGGCAGATGAAAGGGTTTTGTGCATCTTTACAATCTGGACTCTGTCAGTGAGAAAAGAGGCACATCCATGAATCAAATGGGGATTCAGTTCCCGCTGGACTGTTTCTGACACCAAAATATCTGCTTGTATCATACTGAAAGCCGATGGAAAATCTAGAATGAGGGCTCTTGCAGAGGCGTTGGTTTTGTCCAAATGCTTAGAAATGATATGAACCAAAGTGGCAACAGCACCGTCTGTACCAAAACCCTGCTTATAGGCAAATTGGCATGGATCGAGTTTGTCTTTTGTTGTACTGACAAGATATTGGAGCAGAATTCTTTCTAAAGATTTTAGAACCACTGGGGTAAGAGCATCTGAAAGGGTGAGATCAGGGATACAAGTGGCTGAAATGAGTTTCCTCCGTAGGGTGTCTGGGCTCAGCCTTACAGATAGGGTGAGGAGCTCTAACATCCAGAGGGAGCTCGGAGTAGAGACGCTGTTCCTTCGTGTCGAAAGGAGCCAGTTGAGGTGGTTCGGGCATCTGATTAGGATGCCTCCTGGGCGCCTTCCTTTGGAGGTTTTTTGGACATGTCCAACTGGGAGGAGACCCCGGGGTAGATCCAGAATTTGCTGGAGGGACTACATGTCCAATCTGGCCTGGGAATGCCTTGGGATACTCCAGGAGGAGCTGGAGGGCATTACTGGGGAGAGGAACATCTGGAGTGCCCTATTTAGCTTGCTGCCACCGCGACCCGACCCCGGAGAAGCGGCTGATGATGAGATGAGATGAGATGAGGTAAGAGCTATTGGTCTAAAATCCTTACGTCGTTTTGGACATGGAATTTGGACAATGGATTTATGTGCAAAGTTTTCCATGACTGAGGGACAGTGTGTGTGTGTGTGCGTGTGTGTGTGTGTGTGCCTACGGATCTCCGACCATGATGGCAATTCTGTCTGAGGTAGCAGGTATAATAGTTTTAAGTATTTTGGTGCACTTAACAGATTTATCTAGTGATTCAAATCTGGTAAAGAAAGTGTTTAGGTCATTGGCAAAACAAGCTTCATTGTCTGTCACAACAAGTTTAGTCGGAGATGACATTCCTGTCATAGTTTTCATGGTATTCCACACCTTTTTGGAGTTACTGACTTTAAAACCGTCTTCCAGAAGCTGTCTGTGTGACAATTTTGCTTCCCTTAATCTGATTTTAGCTCTTTTTCTGTCTAAGTGCTCCAGAATTTTTGTTATTGAAAACCACATTGCTTGTATCTGTAACTTTTTTTTTTCTGTCCCTAGGCACATACGATTTATTATTTGGATAGATTTTGATCTCCTTTGTGGGGACAACCTGCTTTGTAACTGTAGCCATTTCATCTGGTGAACCATATGGAAAGATTTCCCAATTTCCATCCATCCATTATCCAAACGGCTTATCCTGCCTTCAGAGTCGCGGGGATGTTGGAGCCTATCCCAGCAGTCATTGCGCAGCAGGTGGGGAGACACCCTGGACAGACTGCCAGTCCATCACAGGGCAGAGATTTCCCAATTTGTACAATCGAAACAGGCTTTCAGTTGTTCCGTACTTTCATTAGTCTGTGTCCTTATTGCCTTCTTTTCTGGTTTACCTCTCTTGAGTTTGGTCTTATACCCTGGGATCATGTGCACAACATTATGATCAGAATTTAATATGGGTGGCCTACACTTAGACACGTAAGCACCTTCAACATTTACAAAACATTTGTCCAGGATATTGCCTTTTCGGGTCTGGTCCTTAACATACTGCTTGAACCCAGGTAATCTCTATTAACAGATTCTATATATAGAATCAGTAGGCATGGGACAAGATTTTGGTATCGGAAGCGTTGTGGTTTCCGTTTCCATTTTAGTCCGAGTAGTATTGACCAATCAAGTTTGAGTAGGTGGTGATTTCTACAGGAACATGCCTTGGTTGCATAATGGTAACAGTCCATGTGGAGAGCAATTGAGAATGCATTGGCCGAAATGTCGTCTGGACCTAAAACACCTCCTAAAAGTATCGGTGTTTGTGTATTTTTTGGAGAAACGTTTGACTCGTGTCGACTACTTGTGAAACAATCCGGTCGTAAACATGGTCTCTCAACTACAACTCCATTCTTGCATCTCGAGTTGCTAATCCAACTGTAAACAATGATGGGCGCATGGAAGATGAAGTCTTCATAGAAAACGGAGGACAGCAGCTACACCAGAAGCCCCAAAATATTGGCCGTTGTCTCTAGAGCTAAATCGTCATCAGACAATTTAGCCTGTGTTCCGAGACTGGAACCCAGGTAACACAGACTCCAAGAGACACTGGTTCAAGTCCCTGAGCACTATTGCCAGTGCATTGGGATAGCTGAGTTGTAGCTCATGAACACGATCAGCTATGGTGTTGGCCAGCTGTGATGCTTTGTCGTTGGGAGGCGCATATACTACAAACAGCAAAATACACCCGTATACTCTTGGCAAATAAAAAGGTCGTAACGTCATGCCAAGAATTTCTACAATGGGATCATAGATCTTACATTTTACTGAGTGCAATCAGCACCATAGATAATTTATGTACATGCAAATACCACCTCCCCTAATTTTCTCGAGGTTATACATCCCTGTCTGCTCGCACAAAGGTGAATCCAGGGACTTGAAAGAGAGAGTTGGGCATTGTAGATTGTAGCCAGCTTTCTGTGAAGCATAACAAAGATCCAACCATCCATCCATTATCCAAACCACTTAACCTGCTCTCAGGGTCGCGGGGATGCTGGAGCCTATCCCAGCAGTCATTGGGCGGCAGGCGGGGAGACACCCTGGACAGGCTGCTAAGCCATCACAGGGCCGACACACACACATTCACACCCAGGGACAATTTAGTATGGCCAATTCACCTGACCTACATGTCTTTGGACTGTGGGAGGAAACCGAAGCACCCGGAGGAAACCCATGCAGACATGGGGAGAACATGCAAACTCCACACAGAGGATGACCTGGGACAACCCCAAGGTTGGACTACCCCGGGGCTCGAACCCAGGACCTTCTTGCTGTGAGGCGACCACGCTAGCCACTGCGCCACTGTGCCCCCCATATAACAAAGATGCCTTACAAAATTCATAACAGTACCTTGTGTATGTCCATATTGTATCTACTTTGTTGCTCAATAAGTGCAGGTTTGTAAGAATTATCTGTGGCGAGCTGGCGTGGAAGAATGAGAGAGATAGAAATCTCTTTTTCACAACTTGTGTCTCATACACTGTACAACCCCCGAGAGTGCGGTTTAATTTTAACACCCCATCAGAACCGAACAGAACCAACGAGGAAGGAGAGGTAAGAGGCAAAAGACTTAGTTAATGGCAGCTTCTGTGTCCCATACACCGCACTACCCCAGGATTGCTCCTTTACTCTGCCCCTCCCCATGGTTGTGGAACAATGGCTTCCCCCAACAAGGTCGTTACTGAACACAGGAGTCTCAGCCACGGTCCTACAGTCAGTCAGTCAGTCCAGTGACTGTCTCCGATCGCTACAGATTGATGGAAGGGGTGGGCAATTGAATCTCCGCTGTAGGCGGTTCCGAATACCCCCTCTCGTTATTATAATAATAATAATAATAATAATAACATTTATACAGAGCGTCTGTTTCTTTCTCCGTTTTAGTTCTGATTTCGCTCCTGAGGGGTGTTATCCAATGTCGAATGGTAGAAGTGGCTTGATGTCATCTCCCTAGTCAGCTCGGGCTGTAGCTCCACCAAAGTCTCTCGACTGTACGAGCATGCGAGCCATGATTCCGCACCACATCTGTTTATGTTGCCACTCAGGTGTGCCCCGATAGACATGGTCCGCACAAGCCAATAATCCACAGAATCAGAAGTAGAGTTTTCAAGGACACTTATCTCACACTTTGCATGAAGAAATGTCTTATAGACACGACGAGTTAGACAACATTTAAAAAACATTTAAACAAAACACAAAGCAAACAGAGCATGCTGAGATGCAGGGCGCAGCCCAGCAGCGCACCAGAACATTGTCATGTCCTTGATTGAATTTTATTGTCTTGACTTGGTAGATGTATAGCACTTAGTGTTTATTTCATAGAAGGGCTGACTTATATATCACCACCTGCATCCCCATCATCCCACCTACCTTGCATCATGTTCCTGTAAGCATTGTCTGTGATGGAGTAGATGTGTGGGGGAACCTCATGGCGCTTCTTGCCCTTGTACATCTCAATGATCTTCTCAGAGTAGATGGGCAGCATCTTGTACGGGTTCACCACCACACAGAACAGACCTGAGTATGTCTTGAAGATAACAGCAGGTGTATAAGACAGATGTTAGGGGTTAATAAATGTAGTTTGTGTGTGTGTGTGTGTGTGTAGTACATGTGTTGAAGTACATAGGACAGATGTTAAGGGTGGATTCATGTGCAGTGTATGTGTACATATATATGTGTGTATGTGTGTGTGTGTGTGTGTGTGTGTGTGTGTGTGTGTTACCAACACATCTGTTTGTACAACATATCTGTAGTCAATGTGTATTTGTGTGAATGCACATACTGTATGCCATGACTTCTATCAATGTATCTATCTATATGTATGTATGCATGTATGTATGTATGTATGTATGTATGTGTGTGTGTGTGTGTGTGTGTGTGTGTGTGTGTGTCCCCTCACATAGATCAGACTGGAGAAATAGCGCTCCCTGAGGTTGTGAAGGACTGAAGCTTCATTCAGGCAGGTGAGAGCGGCCATGTCCTCCACCTTGCTAAACTTGGGTGGGTTCATCTTCTGGATGTCGTCCTTGTTGACCTTCATTTTCTGACCATTGGAGAGCTCCACCAGCACCTTAGGGTAAGGTGGATATGGGATTTAAACTGCTGAGACGGACCGATAACAACAGGTCTTAAAACATAATCTTTAAGTACCAGAAGTACCTGCCATGTGGATCTCTCAATTTTGTCAGGGGATAATTCATCAAAAATATGAAGTGTGGTATTTCTACCTCTATTTTAACAATTTCCCACAAAGTTTGTTTTGTGTTTTTAAGAAAATAAAAACTAAATGGCCCACAGCAGAACGTTATTCATTTAACTGTCACCATTCACTCACACCATTTGGGAAAGTGTATTTTGCAGTACAATATGCTGAGATGACTGAATCACTGTCAGAAGCCACAAAAAAAAAAACCACCCACCATCAGATTGATTTATTTCCCGAGCAGTCTAGACAGGCAAGTAAACCGAGTTTGGGTGGGTTTATTTTCAGTAACACCCCCAGTCTGGATATATGTATTGACCGTCCTAAAGAAGAAGGTGCTATCTCCACTAAACCAGCTGTAAATATTAATTTACTACGGCCGCTGTTCTCTTGTTATTGTATTTTTACAGTATCGATCATTTTATGGTAACTTTTAAGACTAAGTATTTACCCATATTTTTTCTCGATTTGCCCCCCCCCCCATGAGAAAATTGAATAAAATATAAGTTGGGAAATCATTTGAAGCTTTATCTTCTATATGTGATGCTATCGTTTTGTATACGAGGTAGAGACAAAACATGCTACTGCAATCCATCAAATTCTTTGCAAAAACAGTTGCTACATGAGTAATCCATCAAACTTTAAAGGTAGAACGAGTAGGATTTGCTGGCTGCAGTTTTTAAACAACATTCAAAGTTGGCCCCTCCTCAATGCCACCCGATGGATACGCCCCCTGACCACAGTTACCAGAACACATCCCAGTGTACAGGCCAACTCCGCATCGCTCTTCATCCCCATCCTCTTTTTCAGTGGTTGCCAGTGCCAACCCCAGATTCACTCTCGTTTTGGAACGAGCTTTGTCCACTTGGCGTTTCGCCTCGCTATATTTGCGTCTTTTCGATGCTGTGTGTCCGCCATTGACGTAGCTTCCTCTTGGATGTGTGCTTACGATCTCGATCTGGCACCTGGTCTCTACGTTTTTAAAGAGTCCCGCTGCCTGAAGGTTAACGTCTAGAAACATCCCGTACACAGCAAAATAAGACAATACAGGTGGAGGACAGGGTGTCTGCAGATACAGATACAGACATTGTCACTCACATCTACTGGGTCATAAGTGATGATTGAGAAGGATTATTTTTGTATGAGTCTATACGCTGATTTTTAGGAAAATCTTACTCATTCTACCTTTAAGTGGGACAGTTATCCTCAAGTATTTGTTTAGGTAATCTTCTCTCACTGTTGAGTAATTTCTGAGTTCTGAGGTAGATGATTCAAGATTAAATGCATGTTCAAGCTGTTTTCTAAAGAAAAAGAAAAAAAAGGTCCAGGAACAGAATCCTGCAGATTTGAAACCACAAGAGATTAATCTGTACATAGTTTGAAATGTGTCAACACCATCTGATGATGGCAGCCACAGTCATACCTCATCACCCTTCTCCTCCTTGATGCTGGCTGCCTCAAAGCCCTCCCTCTCTGACGGGATCCACACCATCCTCTTGGCCGACCAATCGGCCTGTGCCACCCCACTGTTGTGAAAGTCATTCTCTGTGAAGAGATACTTGTTGTCATCACTGGCTGGGTCAGCCATCTCGGAGGTGTCACTGGGAGTCGGATCGACCTCTGTTGTATTGCAGGCGGTCGAGTTGATGTCGGCCGAGTCACTGCCGGCTGAGTCGACCTCTGCTGTGTTGGCGAAGGCTGGGTTGGTCTCTGGTGTTTCCTTTGCAGCTGATTTGACCTCTGACCTGCTGATGCCACGCAGGGAAATAACCAAATTTCAATACATTCAACATACACAATGGTACATTTCTGGAAATGGAGAGATGATGACAGCAAAAACACAAAATATATGACAATATCGTTATCTTCTTCCTGTTTTGTTGGCCCTATTTTGAGGTCTAGAGGAACCCTATCTGAAGGAAAGTACATGACGTAAAGTGAAGTTTGTATGCCATGCATTTGAATACAGGATCACAAAGTCATTTCTCTCCGTCTCATCAGATAGAATGCAAAAAACGACAGCAAGGAGAAAACCACACTCGTGAAAATAGCTGCCTGATGTTTTCCCTTTCTCTCTTCTTCTTCCTCAGTGCTATAATCAGCTGTCTTTGAATCCAAATGCCACCATGCTAATTTCCATTTGCTTTTAATGACCTTAGTGACAGATACAGAGGTGAAGCCACTGGCACGGCATTTCAGCATAGATACGATTCCCTATCTTTGCATTGCACTACTTACTCACTTATCTTCGTCTCTGCCTCTACCCATGGGTCACAAGGCTGCGCTGTCTGCTTTGGCCTCTTATTTATCATGAGATGATAAAATATGTAAAGTAGCACACCGATAACCCCTATTATCCAAAAGCTGAGGTGCCATGCTGGAATGCCCATGTTTGGCTACCTTGTGCTCAGTGGCTTAGTAGCCTAAAGAGGGATTCTGGGCACTTTACAGTCATGCTACCTTATAAGGTGTAGCTCATGTGCCCAGTCAAGCTTACTGTTTGCACCAAAATGGTGACATGTCACAAGATGCTTCCGTGTGTGGCTATTTACATAGAAGGAGCAAAGTAGGTATGCTGCTTGAAAAAAAAACAATTGGATTTAGGATTAGTTTGCATTTACTGGAAGTTTCAATTTTAAGTATGAATATAATACAAAAGATCATTGGCTATGCAATAGACTACACCAAGAGTGAAAACTCAGTGTTTTTGCCCAACTTTTTCCTTTGGTCAGCACTGTTCCAACTCCAATTAAATTTGATCATTGCATTACAATTTTGCGATGGTCATGAATTATAACAGCTTAAATTCTACTTACACAAATGTATTAACATATGTAGGATGCACACGTGCCCCATGCACAACACCCCACAGCAACTTTAACGAGTTTTTTCGAACGGCAGTGATCTGATGTCGGTCTCAGAATAATAAAATGACTTTATACTTACTTTGAAGTGGCGATGTGCTGCCTCGGGTCTGGACGAAGTATTCCGGGGGTGAGAGGTGAGACAGGTGGATGCTGAGATGCCGACTGACTTCCTCTGCCCCCCGACACGCTATTTAATCACCTGGGAAGGAGGCGGGGAGGGGGAGCGCCGCGTTTCCCATAGCGACCAGTGTCGCAACAGCGCACGGACCGGACGACTGTATGCCGTTACCTGACGCTCTCTCTTCGTTTCCGTGTTTTTATTCATTTATTTTTTTCCCTTCCTACGTGTTTCAAGTGTGAGCTGAATATTTAAAATTTATGGAAAGCCAACAGGAGTTACCGACGGAGGAAGTGGAGCTTGACAAATTCCTCATCGTGTTTGAAGGCTCGTCTCCGGAAGCTGCGTCACACGCCAAGCGGCTGTGGAGCTCCGTCTCCCTGCTCCCGCCGCCGGAGTCTCGGCTAGTGACGGCGGACGTCAGGCAGAGGCTTCCGGTAGCGCGCCCGAGAACATCTTGCTCCCCGGCCATTCCGCCCGGGCCGAGTGGACTTCCGCCCCCACGACACCAGGAGGAGGACAGACGGAGGTACCTGGCCCTGGCCAACCGGAGGGAGGAGGTCTTGGCTTTGCTGAGGAAGCAGAGGGAGCAGAGGATTCACAAGGAGCTCGTCTCCCGCGCTCACAAGCCGAAGAGGGAGGACGGCGGACCAACAGGCCAAAAACCTTCACAGGACCTGGAGGTGGACAAGGATCTCGTTAGAGCCCTTCAGTAGCTGAATGACAGCGGGCCTATAAAGTGGGCAGAAAAAGAAGAGACACTTGTCCTTTGTAAGTTTTTTTTTTACTAGGCCTACTGCCAGTGGCATCACAAAATTCATAGAGAGGCCAACCACCATCAATACCCTAGCAACATTTTAGTAATATCTGAGCTCCCTCCTGGTACACCATAGCGTCCAATCCACATAGAAACCTGTTAACATCCTAGCAACTACCGAGTTAAGCCAGCAACCTGCGCAATATAGCCATCACAAATCCACTAGCATTGCTTTTGGAGACACACTTTCCTAGTTTGTTTTGACATTTTTCTCAATTTTTCAATTTGTTTCAAGATTAGGCTCAAATTCCCCTTCCCTTACCACTGACATCTCAAGATTCACATAGGCCTAACTCCCGATGGCGCTTGCATAAAAATGCATATGCACTGAGATCTACAGTATATGAAAATTACTCCGCTAAGGCAACCATACGTAACAATATAATGCATTCTTGTTAAGTCTACTTTGGCATTTATATTTAGTGGCTCTGCAAGACTGTTTTTTTTCCTTTTACAGCCTATTGAATTTCTTACACACTTGACAATATTGGCCTAATCAGTTGTCCTCAATCAACACCATATAACTGGAGGTGAAGCCTGGCTCCTCTGTCCGCATTCAAATTCCAGAGAAGGCTGAGTCATGAAAGAAGATGAGACCTGCCATTCACTTTGTGTAATTTGGTTGGTCCACTGATGAGACACAGAATACTATTTTTAATATGCTAACACATGACACAACACAAAGCCAGTGATATCATTTGAAACTTCAGTACACTTGTATATATATCCAAGATGTAGAATAATAATTTTAAAAAAAACAGTCGAGTAGAGCATTTATTCTCTAAGTGTTGTCTGGAGGCTCCTCTACTTGTACTTGGGAATGCTCATGGAGGTCCTCTGCAACATTAGTTTAATGTCAGTATCCCATCCATCCATCCATTATCCAAACTGCTTATCCTGCTCTCAGGGTCACGGGGACGCTGGAGCCTATCCCAGCAGTCATTGGGCGGCAGGCGAGGAGACACCCTGGACAGGCCGCCAGTCCATCACAGGGCACTAAGCTAATGTTAATGCAAATGTAATGATTTTAGCCTTCTTACCTCTTTTGACATCCTCGTCATATGACAGAAAACCTGTCCTCGATTCTTTGGCCCCCATGCTGCCTTGATTTCAATAGAAATATCATAAAAGAAATGTTGTGGTTTGAATTCTTCAGAAGTGCCTGGTCGGTTTCTGGTGGAAACCAGATTTTGGTGATGTGTGTTTGTGTGTGGTATCATTTCATTTATTTGAGATTATACACATCTAGAAATGTATAAGAACAACAATTTTGATAAAATAAAAAGTTTTCTCTCATCTTATCAGTCTCCCAAAGTGTAAAACAGTAAAGGAAGGAACACTGTCATTTCCACTCATGTACTTCCGCACATGAAGTGAAACAAAATGCCATTAACCCCAGCCCACAGCAGTGCAACTTACAGACAAAAACACGTTTAAGAACTACAAGAACACATATTCAAACTAACACATATATCCAAACCATAAAGAAAAAAAAAATCACTGTCCAATGGAACAAACGCCAGCCAGGATGACTGTCGGCACCGCCGGTCTGCATGGGCTAGCAGTTAGCCTAGCCTGCTGCATCCTGTCACACCGCCCTCCGTGTTTCCTCCTCGGTCGGGCCCAGCTCCAGGCAGGGGCCGTGGTCCCTGTGGCAACCGGACAAAGCAGATCAAGCCCTCCCAGCCTATCCAGCACCAGCTCTCCCAGCCAGACACCCTTGACACACCTCCCCGCACTCCACACGACGACATCAAAAACACCAGTCAACGCCAGGTTAGGCTGCCGCCAGACCCCCCCCCCCCAGTGTTATCGGAACTGCCGGTTTGCATGGGCTAGCAGTTAGCTTAGCCTGCCCTGCGTCCACGTCCTGTCAGACCGCCCTCGGTGTTACCTCTGGTGCAGCTCTGGGCAAGGCCCCGGGCCCACAGCGCAGCAGACCAAGCTCTCGCAGCCAACTAACAAAGACAAAAATTTAGACGCAGACGTGGACTAAGACACTGCATCGACAGTACTGGGTGAGGCCGCTGCGAACGTTAATTCGTGAGAGTAACAGTGAGATTCTTAAGAGTTTTTCTTGATTGCTTACACACATTTAGCGAATCATGGGTCAACTTAATCTAATACTCACACCTTCTTTGCACAGCAAGAGTCTTCTCTAGCAAATGGGTTAACTATTTCGCATTGCTTTCACACAATTTTCTTTGAATTTTAACACACTTTTCGAAACAGTTAACACACTTCTCAGAGAGAGACACGAAACCTAATTGAATGACAATGTCAACACATTGCAGACACTTAGTAGCAGCCTACTGAAACTGCTCTCTCAATTCCAAATATCATCAGCACCTGTGTGAACTCTCTGTGCACAATTCATCAATTAGTTCTCAACCTATACAAGAGGTCAATAGATTGAAGCTGGTACCAAGCATGGATCGAGGAGGCTGCCACCAACAACCTCAGCTAGGACGAGGAAGAGGTCGTGGTAGAGGTAGCGGGGCCCCTGTCAGGGGACGTGGCGTTTGTGTAAGATGCTCTAATGAAATTAGGGCAACAATCATTGATCACGTTGTCAATCATGGCCTCTCCATGAGAGAGGTTGGCCAAAGGGTTCAGCCAAACCTGAGCCGTCATACTGTGGCATCAATTGTTGGTATGTTCCGCGATGAAAATAGGTAAGTCACTTTGCCGGCCTTTACAGTCAGTTTACTGTACTGTGTTTCACTGTATTTGCACTCTAAGCAACAACCATTTCTATATTTTTGTAAAGTGTGTGGCCACAATACAATGCAGTACTGTAGTTTCACTGAAGCCATTTACAATAGAGTAACTGACTTTCGAAATATACAATTTCAAATACTTTCTGACAGTATATTTCCTAAGTAAGAGTGCTCAGTACAAAACCCAAATTGTAGTATGGTTGTCAGTGATATATAAAACAGTCAGTACTGTGAGGGAACTGCACAAAAGTTGAAGTGATGGTTGGAGAGATTGATATTGATAGCTGTGGTTTCAGTTTTGTTTGTTATCCATTGTTAAATAAATGTGAAAACATACATTTTCAATTGAGCACAAATTGTAGGTTTTGATGGGTGTTTCTAGGACACACCATTATCAGATGGGCTTTGATGCATAATATGTGTTATGTTAGGATTCCCTGGCATGAAAATGATGGAGACTCCTTGTGGCGAAGCCTTCCTCCATCTTCTCACAGTATGAACTAGTTAAGTGCTTGGTTTCACTGGGAATCAGCAGGGGGCGCCAAACTGCTTGTCCAGCCATTTCCATCCTGTCCATCTGTGGTCTTCGCTTAGCAACCAACAGATGGACATTACACACAGATGCATGGCAAGCTTTCGACTGAACAGTGCCACCGTTTAGTCTTTTCACATGTCAGTAAATCATCCTGTAAGCGTTCAACTGCTCACACGTTACTGTGACAAACGGCTAATCTAAGGAAACTATAGGGACCGTGGGTGTGTCAGTGCTAACCGACACGAAGGTACAATATGCACATTTATCTACTTTTCAGTCAGATAAAAATAGCACATCCACCAGAATCATGTACGTATGCTAATCAAATTATTGCTTCTCCTGAAAAAAAAGAAAAGATTTTACCCATTTATTTTATGTTTTAAGAAATCTGACAGCCCTACACAAAATCTGTTATGTTGTGGTCTGAATGCAAACACACCAGCAGCTCCCAGGTGGGACCTTACATGTTGTACCTTAAATGCCCAAGTTTGCCAACTATATTCTAGCAAGGGCTTCATAGACCTCTAGGTATTTTATTTATAGTTTCTAAATTGTGCTAACCCTCCAAAAAGGCAACTGTAACACTCTCTCCCTCTCTCTCTCTCTCCCTCCCTCGTTGAAGATAAAGACAGCGTGTGGATCCTAATAACATAGTCAAGATTGTCAGGGAAACTCAATATTGTCCAGAAATGGGCCCAGTTCCCTCAGACTCTCTATCTTCTATGTAGGCTGCAAATTACAGAGGCGTTTTGTCTGTGATTCAACTGAACTCTGTTGTGGCCCATCTTTCAGCTTCCACCCACGTCTGTAGGTAGTCTGTTGTTTGCGTTTAATACTGTGTTTGGATTTGACTTCATATTCTGCCACATTCGTAGCTGTGGAACATGTTTTGCTAGTGCACACCTGTCACAGTGAGCAATGCGTGAGTCAAGAGTCCCGATGTGATAAAACTTGGCAAAATAAAAGTGTTTGTATACTGTTTGCCAAAAGTATTTATGGTGTTTCAGGTTGTGTTATTTTTACTCATTGTCGTCATTTCAGTGAGCTGTACTTCAAGCAAAACAAATTGACACAACTTGAAATAACCCGATTCTCATTGCTGCAACACTTTTACACTGGACACGGGCCCGAATTTTGCCAAACACTAAGTAAGATGGACTGACACATCCTAACAGTGTTTTAGAGTGTTGGTATCTAAGTCTACCTACCAATGTCATCTCATCTCTCAGCGGGACAGAAGCAGATTTATCTCCTCTCTGTGAGCCAGCTGCCGGCGAGCTCGTTTAATCACATTAAATCACTCTGTAAGTGACAGATAGAGCTTGAGAGGAAGATTATTCTCAATGGAGAGCAGATGTCTTGATATTTGAGATTTCACTCACGGTGACGGGGGCTGTACAATTTTTGACAACACTTCTGGGCCAGGGGTCCTCAGTGTGGGGTCTGGGGATTGCTGGGGGTCTTCTGTAGCTGATGTCTTTACAACTCAACTAACAAAGTTATTCTGCCAGCAAAACGGTTCAGACTGACTGATTTTTGACCAACAACTGCAGCATCGGTGGATGGCTGAAATATAAAAAGGTCCCATTAAGCCTCATCAGCGTCGAGACAAGAGGTAGACGGGCATAGAGAGATGCGTTTAAAGAGTCGTACTTCCACTTTTTCACTCTGCAATAGGGTGAATACATGCAAATGTGAACTTGCAATTAGACGAAAAGTTCAGTCGTGGGGAAGGTGGGGAATCCATAGCTTTTCTAATTTTCCTAATCTTACTTTGTGTCCGTCGTGTTCATATTGATCCAGATGTTGGCTGTAGCCAAGCCCATCCTGTTTAAATGTGTCTGGTATCAACAGCTGCAGAAGATACCTTATCCTGCTCGACGGGCTCATGGTCCCCCTCAGTCGCTCCACTAGAAGAACAGGTAATGAAGAGGAAGACAAGGGGGTGAAGCAGATGGTAATTCAAACCCATTTTACTCGCATTTGTTTGGAGGTTGCATATAAGAAAAGTCAGTTCATTCATTTCTCTTGTACTGACTAGAAGGTGTTGCATGAGGACGATGTAAGTGTGTGTGTGTGTGTGTGTGTGCATACCTGTGAGCTGCTAACAGCATAATTAGCTTTCTCAGTTCTTCACCATCATAAAAACATCGCTTGATGTTAAGCCACCAGCACCCTATTTAAAGACGGCGCAAAATTTCACACAGTGTACAAAGACAAATTGAGCATTTCGTAAAGTAAGATAAATTTAGACAAGCTTACATGCAGGATTTACCTGATGGATTACCTGAGGAAACAATTGGATCGCTGTTGCCTAGCAACCGGAACACCTCCAGCATCTTGTGATAGCGAAGGACAAATTCACAAACAGGCTAGATGAGCGACCTGGATTTGTAAGGAAACACAAATGAAACACCGCTGTCAAAGCTTCAGCAGAGTTTTGATCCCGTGTTTGCACATGCTGAAGCCCAGTTTCAGGGCTGTCCATCAGGGAAGTCTTTGTGGGTCCCTGCCTTATAGGCCCTGTAAACACAGATTTACAGAACAGGCAGAGAGTAAAAACACAGAAAATGATATAATCTGATACATCTGTTATCCATATTGATATGTCTTTATGCATGTTCAATAATCCAGGTAAGAAAATCAAAGAAAGTTGAGTCAGCTCATCTGGGCACGTTTGTTGAGAGAGGTTTCATCACTCATCTAAGTGACCTCTTCAGTCTTAACTGACTGCAGGTATCCCCACCCTTATAAACAACAGAGGGGCATAACGACCGAAACCAACGACCAGCTTCATATGCAAATATGGGCGTGACCATTAACTAGAGTTTCAATGGCCATGTGTACTATTCACAGAGGGTTGGGGAATAGCAATCACAGCATTGTAAGATGGTGACAGATGTACTCTTAACCCCCCCCCCCAGGTTCAGGGATGGTCATTCCCTCAACATTTCATCACCAGCCAGTCAGACTAGCTTGGTCTAGTCAGAAAGGCACGAACTGATGAAGCCTCTTGGATGAGAGGCGAAACTTGATTCAATTCCTTTGGATAACCATGACCTGGATGAATGAGAACATTCACAGACATAGATGGCCTCTTTGACTCCCCGTTCCCAGCGTTGGGAAACCAAACAGACGCTGGCCAAGAGACACAACAAAGATTCAGGCCAGGACTCTGCAGTCTACACCCATCCACAGGCCAATGGCCCCTCTTTCAAGGATGAGGATGTGCACATCCTTGATAGGGAGGAACGCTGGTTTGAACGAGAAGTCAAAGAGGCCGTCTATGTGAAGAGAGGATGACCATCCCTGAACCGATGGGCGGGGGGGGGGGCTAAGAGTACATCTGTCACCATCTTACAATGCTGTGATTGCAAACATTCCCAGATCCTCTGTGAATAGTACACATGGCCATTGTAACTCTAGTTAATGGTCACGTCCATATTTGCATATGAAACTCGTCGATGGTTTCAGTCGTTATGTTTATAGTTTATAGTTTATAGTGTTGTTATAAGGGTGAGGATACCTGCAGTCCGTTTAGACTGAAGAGGTCACTTCGTTGAGTGATGAAACATATCTGTCAATAAACGTTGTGTCCAGATGAAGTGATTCAACCTTCTTTAGCTTATTGATGAGGTCTCAATGGAGCTGGTGGGAACCAAACTGACGACCCAAAACCAAATCCCCTTCCCCCCCAGCTCACATATTAAAAAAAAGCCACATCTGAATTTGAAACTGCTAGCCAGTTGTCCCAACTTAAAGAAAAAGAAAAGCTACTTATAAGGGCATCCAAAAAGTGAATGCCAAAGAATCATGACTGTGTTCATGTTGAGGTTAGGATTATGCCATTTAACAACTGGGTTTCTTTCTATTTTTGAATGTTGAATGAAAAACAGCCGAAGACGCCCTAATGAGAATCATCCAACAGGACAAAGACTGCATTGGTTGCCGTAAGTTTTGCCTAGGTTGGAGGGGGGGGGGGCATAGACCCATAATGTGAGACGGAGACTCACTAGATCCTGAAGTGAAGAGGAGAGTTGTCTTTCTATCACTACTTCCCACAGTTTACCTGGTGAGTACTTGCTTTTGGAATGAAAGTGTCCTTTTGGGATCCATGTGGATTTTACTCGTACGTCACAGCGGTAGCTTTCTCAGCCTGGTAATCTATTTTCAGTTTCATTGCAAATTGAAGGCGTCGAATGGAAAACTTGGAATCTGAATCATGTTTATTGGTCATGTAGGTTTGCACATACATGGAATTTGACTCCGGTTTCGTGGCTCGTTCGGTGCACTGAACATAGAATAACAACACTACGACACAACAATCTTCAGATATACACACAAGGATTGACTTAGACAGGCGAAATAAGAGGTGATAAAGTGCAATGGTACAGAGAACATGTTAGCAGGTTACTTACATACATGTCTGAGGTATAGATGGACATGACAGAGCATACCAGTACACGTATAATGTACAGTACAATATACAAAATTGTTGGATGGATTTATTTGACAGTGAAAGGGTCTGAGTGGGCTTCACAATAGCCAAAAGCCATCCCATCGTTGTATTGTTCCCAAAAGTAACACAGATAAACAGAATCTCTATCAAAGCCTATAAAAGTACTCAACCTCAATCACTGCACCATACTGCTGAGAAGCCAGCAGGGCATCGCTTGTGTTGTTAATGTGACCAGAGTATTCATAGACACCAGTACGCCAGCCAACCATTGTCCCATCTGAATCATTCTGTGTGAGTTTTGCACGTTTGGACCCGATATGCAACACCCATTTTTTCTGGCACAGAGAACACGTGGGCTGCAGTGTGTGGAGGGAGATAGGATTCTGCATCAACTCATAGCTAACACAACAGTGGAACACCAAAATAAAAGCTGTAAAGCCCGCAGAAACATCAAATGTAAACCTGCATTGTAAGTAACATCAGTCGTAGACATACTTCAAGACGTAGTACTACACAGCTCTTTACCAACTGCAGTCGAGGCCGTTCGCAGCATGCCTCGACTGAAAACTCTTGAATTTTCTACTAATGTGCAAGACGTGGCCTTTCAATTTGCAACACCTAAACACTAACAGTTGTCTGTCTTTCTGAATGCAAATAACGTACGAGATCTTCATTTAATCACCCATGATATAACACCAGTGTAATTGATTATAACTGATCCTGATAATGCTAGAAAATTATTTAATGGGTAGAAAACACATCCTCAAAAAAGGAGGATTTCCTGTTCTATGGAGAAAACCGGTACTCAGGGAACTGATTTGGATCCCTGCAACTCCGGCCTCTGGCTCTTCTTGTGAAAACGATGCAGGGTCACATGGCACGATTTGGCCATGCCCCCCTCTCTGATTTGCCGTTTTATTTAATCTGAAGCCTTCTCCGGCAAAGGAAGTGGGATTCCCCTGGCTGTCTTCCTCTTTCTGATTTTGCATGCTGTAGGTTAGCAAACACATGTTTCCACTGACTATTGGTATGCAGCTGATTATCCTGATCTTAGCATTTAATCTAAAGTACTTGGTTCAGGGACAGTTGTCACCAGTCTTGTTTTCACCTCATGTAAACTAGCCTGGCTGGTAGTCATTTCTATTTTTAGCTTACAAAACTGATCCTATTAATACTTGTTTGGATTCCTAGATAGTCGATCTCAGGACAGTATCCAACAAATATATCTGACAGAAACATTAGATTTTTTACCTAAAAAAAACACTTTAGCTCTAGTAACTTTCTCTGGGAGTTCAAAAGTGGCTCCTTTTTTGTAGGCAAGAAGACAATCTAACTGAGCTTGTGCAGAGTAAGTGTAATCACTCTGGTTTGTCTCTGATTGGAGGAATTCAAGGTGTTTTAACCGTCCCATGTTGCAACTGTCCCTGGTCGGCTTGGTTTTGGAGAGACGAAGAGAAGAAGGTGAAGTCACAAATTTTTCTGGACTTTGGACTTGGCGGTTGGTGAAAACTGGTTTGTGACTGGATCAGAATGGCGACTCAGGTAGATGAAGAGGATGATGATATGGAGTTTGATGGCTGGTCTCAAGTTTCTAGTAGGAGAGGACGAGGAAATAGGGGGAACAAGCGAGATGTAAGTTACAAACGCCAGCGATATGGGCATATAGCAGCAGTTTGCAAAGGAAAGCAGACGTGTCCCAACTGCGGAGGTGAGCACAGAATTGAGGATTGCAAAGATAATGTGCAGGAAAGGTGTTGTAATTGTGGTGGACAACACAGGGTAACATATGGTGGTTGTGAAGTCAGAAAGACAGCTGTGGAAATTGGGCAAGTGAAAGTTATTAACAACATAAGCTTCCTGGTCTCCCCACACTAGAGGTGGGCAATCCCGCAAAATTTGGTTTTGATCCGATTCAAAGTAATACAGGGCAAGAATCAATACCGATACTGATACTTTTTATTATTGAAAGAAAGAGGCTTATGTACTTTCATGTAGGGGAGAGAAGTGTGCCATGAATTATGAGGTGAATGCATCAATAGGTTAAATTTGAATAAATTTTCATGACCAATAAATGATTTGCCAAAGGTTAGCAAACATTGTAAGATGAGGTACAGAAGTTCTACCTGCCACCTGTGAGACCCGGGTTAGAGTCTCAACCGAGGCATGTATGTAGCAAGCAAAACTGGCTTCGTTCATTTATGTAGCACTTTTTTACAAAGTGCTACATAAACAAATGAAGCCCAATTTATTTATTTTTTGCTTTCCACTGCTAATTACTTTATCACATGCATGTTAAAACACAGGGCAGTTTTTAAAAGCAAATAAAAAAACATTTTTTATTATTGTAAATTGAATGTGCAAACATGAAAAAAAAACTTCTGCTAAACTTACCAGAAGCAAAACCACAGGCCAAAAGTCACGTGATTGAAACCCAGTAAATTTTTTTTCAATTTCCCCCCCCCCCTTTTTCTCCCCAATTGTATCTGGCCAATTACCCCGCTCTTTTTGAGCCGTCCCGGTCGCTGCTCCACCCCCTCTGCTGATCCGGGGGGTGCCCCAACTGACCAGAGGAGGCACTAGTGCAGCGACCAGGGCAAATACCCGCATCCGACTTCCCACCCGCAGACACGGCCAACTGTGTCTGTAGGGCCGCAATGAAACCCAGTAACTGGCGCCTGTAGTCAGAGTGCTCACCGCTGTGTGTGTGAGATGTGTATTGATTGAGGGCACACTCACAGCAACAGCGGGGAAGCGAACAGTGCATGCACTAAGATGTGGTAGTGACAACGGAAGGTTGTTGCACAGACAGTTCTACTCTGATGGAATGGGTACAACGCAGAAGAGAGAAACTAAAACTTAAACTGGTATCCAACCGACTGACGCTACAATCGATCTTCCAAAAATGAGACGCAGTATCTGTAATATCGATATTTTGGGATCGATTCGGCCACCGCTATCCCACACCCCTCCCCATTCTTAAACAGTTTTCAAGGTTAATCTCTTCCAGCCAAATCTAACCGCTTCTTATTTCCTCCAAATATTAGAAAGCTTAGCATCAGATTTCCAAACCGTACATTTTATTTTGCCAATGTAGCAAGTTTTTCATCGCTCATTGCATATGAAAGTCAGGTACAGGATCCGACAAGACTTGATCAAAATACGTCCTCGTAGCATCAAGTCAAGTTTATTTATATACCCCAAATTCACAAGGTAGTCCTGAAGGGCTTTATAATCAGTACAATATACGACACCCTCTATCTTGAACCCTCAACCTCGGAACAGAGGCTAAATCGTCTAATGACGATGTAGCTCTGGGGACAACCATAGACATATAAAGAGTAGACGCCGCATTGGCCGTTGGGGCGCGAGAAATACGGCCGCCATCTTGGCCCGGTCATCCTACGAGTTGCCTAGCAGCAGAATACACGACTGAGAAAGATGCCAGAACACTGTTCAGCATATTCCTGCTCCAATCGACGGACCGTCGAAAACAGGGCTCGGGGGATTACTTTTCACAAGTAAGATTGAACATCACTATTTGTTGTATTTTGTGAATATAATATTACTGTACTGTATTTATGTCCAACTGCGAAATCGTAGCCAGCTAGCTAGGCTATGCTCAGTGCCGGCGTTCACCCGGCTATGAACTGAGACTTTATAAGTCATATTCCATAACACTGACTTTACAACTGACAAAAGGATGCTATTGTACAAATAAAACAATATTAACGTTACTGGTATTATATTGAGCAGCGAATTTTACACAGGTGACCCAGACTGTATTATTCACATGTAATCCATCCTAACAACAGTAAGATAGGGGAGAACCGGGCCGAAAGTAACACGCCGCGAAATTAGCACAGAGCTTTTTTCCAAGGAAACAAAACAGGGCGTGATGCTATTAAGTCAGTGTGTGTGTTTATAAGACCCCTCCCTTCTCCCAAAACACTGGCGCGATAAGCAGTTATTTAAAAAAGTTATAGAGCGAAAGCTGTCCTGTGATGTGTGCCGTGCGAGCCTTGTCAGAGATGCTGCTGTGCCATCATCATGTGACGAGAGCTGCCCGCCACCTTCTAGCCCTGATA
This sequence comes from Lampris incognitus, assembly GCF_029633865.1. Classification (NCBI taxonomy): domain Eukaryota; kingdom Metazoa; phylum Chordata; class Actinopteri; order Lampriformes; family Lampridae; genus Lampris; species Lampris incognitus. Next base: position 16,294,854 of record NC_079220.1, on the reverse strand, counting down.
GTCCATGGGCCAGAGCCCAAAATTTCCTATTTCGGTACACTCAAGGTGGCAAAACTTACTTATAATTTTTGAAAGGATCCATGTCTGTAGATGATATTTTGGTATGATAATCATTCCTGAGTGGCAGCTGTATCACAGTTATCAGCTCATGAAGTTAACCACCCCCTAAAGTAAATTGCATTTTAGACGCTGGTGCATATCCTGGTTTAGCCTCATGGTCAGGACATTTTTCAATGTTCTATAATATTGTCTTTGGTATCATTTTAAAGGGGACCTTCTTAGCTTTCATTCAAGCCCTGTTGTGGATATTTCTCACAAATATAGAGGTCACTTGAGCCCTTCAACCCGTCAATAACACACATCTTTCTGCAATGTTCGCCTAAACTATATACTTTCTTTTAGCCCTGTGGCATCTAGGAATATCAGGGACACAAAACACAAAAACTGGAATACTCACAGGACTGTAAAGATTCAGGAAATGTATAATATACCCATACTATTTCATTGTGTGAGGTGATTGTGAACCTTAAATTAGAAGGGCATTATTACTAAGAAACTAACTAGACCAAAGCCAGTTAGTCCATGGGTCAGACCAGATATCGATATCACCCAAGGTGACACAACCTCACTGGTGCCATTTTATTTGGTACACTAACAGAAATAAAATAATACATGATAACCTTTCCAAATGAGCAGCTATTTCATTTTTCTTTCAGGAAACCTGTTTCTGTGCCTCTCACGATTGTGTATTTGCCCAGATTTTTACAAATATAGCATTTCAACACCCCTGGTACTGATTAGCCTAGCTTAAACTCTGGGACAGTTCTTAGTTGGCCAACAACCAAGGATAACCAGTACTGTGTACTTCCATTCATTGTGCTAAGCTAGGCTAACGTGCAGCCAGATAGCTTTCTACTAAACACATATAGAGGAAACTGGTATCTATCTTCTTGTCTCACTCTGGAGAAGATTGTAAGCTAATTTCCCATAATGTTAGCATGTTCTTTTAATGTATATGTTAATATGATTAGTTAAAGTGGCTACGAGGAACTTTCATCTTGTGTTGATTTTAGCGGCCTCATGTGGACAAAATACAGCTGTTGCATAGCAACTAGGTAATGTATCTATTTGTGGCTATGTAAGATAAATAATGGTAATATGACGCTGGTGAAGCAAAGTAAACTTTGTTTTAGTAGTGTTCATACACCTAAGTTACATGTAGTTGTTTGTATGTGGCAGGTGAAAACTGACTGAATATGGCCACTGGTGAACAAGCAAGTTTTTACCCAATACCAAAGCGCCCATGGGTGGAGTGCATTATCCACTGTTCTGATGATACAGATAAGCTGGTTTCACTACAAAGTGTCGACTCATGGAGAACTCTGCTCAGGGCAGCTCAGATACGAAATCATGCACCAGTTTTGAAACTGGCAAAAGACATTCCTGAGGGACAGATTCCAGCAATCTACTACCACAGAAAGTGTCGCAGTATCTTCACTATGAAGCAAATCCTTGATGGCCTCCTTGCAAAAGAAAAGAAAAGTTGTGTCTCTGCTGAAGAGAAACAATCTAAGAGAGTAGCTCGACATGCTCCAAGTACATCTAGGACTTATGATGCAGAGTGCATATTTTGTCAGAAAAACAGCAAATATTCCAAGAGACAGAATACGAGAGAAGTACTGGTGCAGTGTCGAGAACTGCGAGCTGATGCAAAGATCAGGAGTGCAGCCACAAAGAAAAGGGACAGCAGAATCCTTGCCATTGTGAGTAGAGACCTTGTAGCAGCTGAAGGGCACTACCACAGGTCATGCTATAGACTTTACACCAAAGAAGAGGTTTCCAAAGGAGAGGTTGCCAGCAATGAAGATGATGATGCTGCAGCCCAGTATGAAGCTGCTGTGAATAAGGCATACAATGAGCTGTTCCTCTTCATCAGGATGGAGCTTTTTGGCAATTCTCAAGTGATGACAATGACTGATCTCTCTTCTAGACTGGTAGCTTCAATGAACTCCCAAGGCATTGCCCAAGTCAAGGAATCAACCAAGAAGCACATAAGGCGAAACCTGGAGAGTGAGTTTGCTGGAGCCTCGCAGATATTCCCTGATGAGAAAGGAAAATTCCTCCTCTATCCCGATAACTTGTCCATGAGGGAACTTGCCAAAGAAAATCAGTCTCTCAAAAGGGAGCTGCAGACCCTGAAAAGTGTCAGTGCACAAGATGTTATAGCCAAAGCAGCCATCAAATTGAGAGCAGACATTAAAAGTCAAGATGTTCCTCAAACCTGGCCGCCTGAAGTCAAACCAGAAGCAGAATGTCCTACCATTCCAGAGTCGCTCATTATCTTCCTGTACTCTCTACTCACAGGCTCAAATGATCCTGATCATGCATCCCAGAGAGTGCAGTGCCTTCTGCAGTCATTTGGCCATGACATAGTATATGCAGTGACATGTGGAAATACCAAGCCTTCCAAGCACATTGTTCTGCCATTCAGTGTCAAATCGTTGACAGGAAATGTAGAGTTGATAAACATGCTCAACCGACTTGGTCACAGTGTGTCCTATTCACAGATGGAAGAGATCAACACTGCCCTGTGTCTCCAGAAACTCTCATCATCAGGGAGTGGCATTGCCCTTCCAGCTAACATCCATCCTGGCATATTCACAACTTTAGCCTGGGACAATATCGACCATCTTGAAGAAACTGTCAGTGGTGAGGGAACATCTCACAGAGTCAATGGGATTGCTGTGCAAGCAAAGCCAGTCAACCCACTTCCTGTCCAACCCATGCCCACTGTTCCCAAAACAAAGAAGAGAAGCATTGATGGACCCCCACCAATGTTACCAACTTACAATGCTGGACAACGGGTAGGGCCACCACAAAGCAAAAAGTCAGATGCCGATACTGCAGCCAATACTAAGCTTGCCAGAGAGAAAAACCTTCTTTGGGTCCTAGCACGCATGTCACAACAAGAAGAACAGTCAGTCAGCAGCTGGACAGGCTTCAACATCCTGACTCGAGGAGAGATGACGGTCATCCCCGACAATATAGGCTATCTGCCTACCATCAATGCTCCAGCGACACAAATGTCTACTGTCAACGAGGTGCTTAACCAGTCACTGAGCATCATGCAGTGCTTAGGCCTGAGGAAGATTGTCTGTGTCTTTGACCAAGCCCTGTATGGGAAGGCTGTCGAGATCACATGGAAACACCATGACAAGTTCCATGATATCATCGTTAGGCTTGGGGTATTCCACACCATCTGCACACTGCTGGCAATAATAGGAAAGCGTTTCCAAGATGCTGGACTCAAAGACCTCTGCATTGAGTCTGGCATGATTGCAGAAGGCTCAATTGCTGGTGTTATGGATGGCCGCAAGTACAACAGGGCAGTGCGACTACACAAGCTCCTGTATGAGGCTCTCATGCGATTGACCTTGAATGGTTTCCTGTCCTGGTTGGAAGAAACTCACAGGAATGACATGGTTCACCTGAATGAGACACTGAAGACCATTGACAGCCTTGGGAAAGAAGTCTCACAACATGCTTTGAAGGAGGTCCTCGAGAACAGCTCTTGTACACGCATCATGGATCTATTTGAAGTCTACCGTGAGTTCCTTAGAGGTGGAAACGGCAGCCTCTCGAACTTCTGGATGTCCTATTTGGACATGGTTGAAATCTTGTTGGGGCTCATCCGAGGATCCAGAGAGGGAGACTGGATGCTACACTTGGCTAGCATTCGAGCAATGATCCCATGGTGCTTTGCTTATGACAGGATGAATTATGCACGCTACCTCCCCTACTACTACGCCCAGATGTCTGAGCTGCCCATCACACACCCAGATGTGTACACAGAATTCATGGAAGGAGGCTTCTCAGTCCAACTGGGCTCCACCAATCCCTTTGGCCGAATCCCTGTTGACCAAGCTATAGAAGAAACGGTGAACAAAGACACCCAAACAGCTGGAGGGACAAAGGGATTCAGCTTGAAGCCAGGAGCTGTGACCAAATATTATCTCACAGCTGAGTATAGAAGCATGTACCTCAGACAGCTGAGAGACCTGACAGGTCAAGGCAGGTGCAAATGGTCTCATCCAGATCTACAGAGTCCAAGGATCAAGAGAGATGAAGCAGATGTCCAGTCTGTCATGGACCTTATGGAGAATAACTGGCTCAATCCTATGTCCCCTGATGAGATTGATTTGGTTAGCCTCTCCACTGGCAACATGGCTCCACCTGATGTGACCATAGATCTCTTGAGAGCTCTTGAGAAAGGAGAAGAGGCCTACCAAGCATTCCAGCAAACAAGGTTAGATGCAGACCCACCACCTGTGAAATTCCATGACAAGATGACCAAGCAAAGTCTGAAAACATTCTCCAATGTCAGCACAAAACAAGCTCATGGAAAGAAAGCACAGGATGTGGTTCTGAAGGCAGATAGAAACCTTTTCAGTCACATGATCCTGGTGGCTGAAAGCAGGAAGGTGAATCTGAAGGATGTCCTTGCCTACCCATTGGGCCCACTACCATGGGCACTGGCAAATGCTGATGGGTCCTTACGAAAAACAAACAAGGCTGCACTTGCCAGAGAGCTTGAAAAGAATGTATCTCCTGCAGAAGACATCCCAATCCCATCTACTTCCATCATTGATGGGATGAGCCTGGTCCAAAAAATGAATGGCAACAACAAAACCTTTGCACAGGTGGCAGAGTAAGCCTTGACCCAGGTCCTCCATGAGGGAGCACAGAGTGGGAGGATTGATGTTGTTTTTTATGTCTATCACCAGACTTCGATCAAAGATGCTGAACGACTGAACCGGGGTGGAGACATCACTCTCCAGTACAAGAATCTTGCAGGGGGACACCACGTCCAGCAGTGGAGAAAATTTCTGTGCAGTTCCTCCAACAAGACCAGTCTCATCAAGTTTCTGGTGGAAGAGTGGAAACTCCCACGATACAGAGCTATGCTGCATGGCAAGGTGTTGTACATGACCTGTGAGGAAACCTGCTACAAGTTGACAGAAGATGGGTGTGAGGAAGCAGCAGAACTGCACTCCACACATGAAGAAGCTGACACCCGTCTGCTCCTGCATGCATTGCATGCAGCAAATGCGGGCTCAAAGTCAGTTATCATCACAGCTGAGGACACTGATGTCATGGTGCTTTGTCTTGGCTTCCAGAAGGACATCACCTGTCCCATCTACCAGAAGTGTGGGACTCAGAACCGCACACGGTTTGTCGACATCACCAAACTGGCAAGTTCACTTGGAGACAGCATCTGTGACAGCCTAATTGGCTTACATGCCTTCACAGGCTGCGACACTGTCAGTGCATTCACTGGTCGAGGGAAGCTGAATGCCCTGAAGATAGTGAGAAAGCACACTTCCTGCCAAGAGACTTTTAGTCAACTGGGACAGACATGGAATGTGAGTGATGAGCTGTTCCAGAAAATTGAGCAGTTCACCTGTCGGATGTATGTTGCTAATAGCAGCACTGCTGAGGTGAACAAACTGCGTTACCAGCTCTTCTGCACCAAAAGGGGAGAGGTTGAGTCCAGCCAGCTGCCACCATGTAGAGACTGTCTCTTTATGCATGTTCAACGAGCCAACTATCAGGCAGCAATATGGAAGTGCTGTCTGCAGGCTAACCCTGTGGTGCCAAGCCCTACTGAGTATGGATGGACAGACGATGAAGGCAAGCTGGCCATTTACTGGATGCGCTCCCCACCTGCACCAGATGTGGTCTTGGAAATGCTAACATGCAAGTGTGTGCATTCATGCAAAATGCCAAGCTGCATGTGCCTGTCAAATGGACTTCCATGCACAGACATGTGCAGGTTACAGACCTGCAGTAACCAAAAACAGCAGGATGGTCCAGAACTGGACTTTGAACTTGGGGAGTCAGATGATGAGAGAAACGAGCAGTTTGATGAATGACAGTGTGATGATTCTGATGGTATTACTGTGGTAGTAGTCTATTGATGCACAGGATGTTGATTCTGGACTTGGTTACCCAGAGCTTGATAACAATAATGTAACCATATTCACATATACCCATTACCCTACCCATTACCATTACATATACCCACTAATGATATGGGATTACATGTATCATTGACTAAGTATATGTAAATGTCAATGTTGTTTAAAATATTAAGATAGTTCATTACGTCACTATGGTATTCCTTTTTATCATGTATTTTTGATTGTGTATCTAAACAAATGTATAGAGACCAGTTTGTGACCTAACTGGCTTTGGTCTAGTTCTCATTTAAGGCTCACAATCACCTCACACAATGAAATAGTATGGGTATATTATACATTTCCTGAATCTTTACAGTCCTGTGAGTATTCCAGTTTTTGTGTTTTGTGTCCCTGATATTCCTAGATGCCACAGGGCTAAAAGAAAGTATATAGTTTAGGCGAAAATTGCAGAAAGATGTGTGTTATTGACGGGTTGAAGAGCTCAAGTGACCTCTATATTTGTGAGAAATATCCACAACAGGGCTTGAATGAAAGCTAAGAAGGTCCCCTTTAAAATGATACCAAAGACAATATTATAGAACATTGAAAAATGTCCTGACCATGAGGCTAAACCAGGATATGCACCAGCGTCTAAAATGCAATTTACTTTAGGGGGTGGTTAACTTCATGAGCTGATAACTGTGATACAGCTGCCACTCAGGAATGGTTATCATACCAAAATATCCTCTACAGACATGGATCCTTTCAAAAATTATAAGCAAGTTTTGCCACCTTGAGTGTACCGAAATATCGTCTGGCCCATGGACTATGAAACACAACGGCGGGCGGCCTAGTGATCCCATCACAAGGCACAGTGAAGGTTTGATTTCATTATCTTGTTTTAAAAAATATTTTAATCTTTGTATATTAAAGTTGCTTTGTTCTTTGTTCTTATTTTCTCTGTTCTGTAAAGTGTCTTTGAGCACTGTGTAAAGCGCTATATAAATATAATGTATTATTATTATTATAAGGTGCTGAGAGCTGCAGAGAGGGTGATTCGCCAAGCTGCAACAAAGCAAACTCCAAAGCTGTCTACAGTGACCCACATCGTCCGAAAGGAGATTGGCACGGAGGATGTTTTTCTGCTTGGGGAACACATTGAGGAGACAAAGTTTGGCATCAACAACCACGACTACAACTTGTTGTCTTTGGTTGTGTCTGTGTTTCTCAAGATAAGGTTGCACCACATTGCAAAACTCACCTCTCTTGACCTGCAGAAAGGGAGCACGAGAAAGAAACTCTGCAAAACAGTTCTCTTTCAAGGGTTTTAGGGGTTTCATGTCAAACTTTAATAAGCAACTTTTATTTTTTCCCCTACATTGTTATGCTACATTGTTTATATATTTATCTCTCTTTAAAATATATATGTATATCTGTATTTATTTTTTATTATTACATCATACTATTGGATATAATTACGATATTATTACAGTATTATACCACTTTATACACACACACACACACACACACACACTGTATACTTCCTACCCTCACATGTAAATATTTTGTGTTGTTGTCAGTGTTTACGTTTGTCCATTGTGTGTAATGTACTGGTCACCTATGTAAGCAACTTTGTACATGTGTAAATATGGTTTGGGGCGGAGATTTATATATATTTTCATTTTCTCTGATATATAACATATATTGTTGTTATATATACTGTAGATATATAATGTGTTCATATACTGTTTATATATTTATATAGCCTAATCATATATTGTTTCTTCAACTTATTAAAATAGCTGACTTTACTGCCACTATCTGCTTCTGCCTCTCTATCATATTTTAGCGTGTGTGTGTGTGTGTGTGTGTATATAGTGAGTGTTTTGCTAAATACCGTATTGTTCCGAATATAAGACGACCCTGATTATAAGACGACCCCCCTTTTTCAAGACTCATTTTTGGAAAAATACTTTTTGAAGAGCAAATATTGGTTTTATAAAGAAAAACATTATATTTGAAAATAATGATAATAAAAACACATTGAATAAAACAAGGTAGTCTGTTTAATAGCTTTTAAATAAAATTATGTTTTCAGTATATTTTAGATGAAATTGTCACATTTAGATAAAAAAATGTAAATACATTTGTAAATGAATGACTTGTGGTATTTAAATAGCATACAAATGAAAATAAACTGTAGTCTATTGAGACTATCCATCTCATAGTGAAAAAATAACCATTTCAACATTTCAATAACTGCATTAACCGTCGAAGTGGTCTAATTTTAGAACGGTCTTGAAACAAATCTGACTGAGTGAGAATGTATATTGACATTCAAAAGTCTAGACCTCGAATGTAAGACGACCCCCACTTTTTCATACGTATTTCCAGGGTAAAAACCCCGTCTTATATTCAGAACAATACATATAGCTACCTATCATACATCACATATATCATATATCATAATATTCTATTACTGTTAAGCCAACTATGAATATTAAAATACGTCAAACCATGTGTCCTGTATCATAGCTACATGCATGACGTTTTCAGCAACAAAAAAGGCGTGGAAATCAGTTTGGTACTCAGCGAGTTATGATTGGTTAACTGCGCTGACAGTTCATTGCGCCTGCCAAACACATTACACTGAGTGGAGCGGGTGACCGGTCCAAGATGGCGGCCCCACGGCTCGTCAGCACCAATAGGCAGTAGCGGTCGATGCGGCGTCTACTCTTTACATGTCTATGGGGACAACGGCCAATATTTCGGGGCTTCTGGTGTAGCTTCTGGTTGCTCCCTTCCGTTTCCTCTTCCATGCGCCCGTCAATGTTTTCAGTTGGATTAGCAACTTGAGATGCAAGGATGGAGCTGAGAGATGACATCTACAACCGGATTGTTCCACAAGTATTCAACACGAGTTGAACTTTTCTCCACACAATACACAAACATCGATACTTTTTGTAGGTGTTTTAGGTTCAGATGAGATTTCGGCCAATGTGTTCCGCCTCTTTTGCTCCCCATATGGACTGTTACCAACATGCAACCAAAGCGCCTTCCTGTGGAAATCACCGCCTACTCAAACGTGATTGGTCAATACTACTCAGAATAAAATGGAAACGGAAACCACAACGCTTCCGACACAAAAACCTTGCCCTGTGCCTACAGATTCTATATATAAATATATAGAAGTTGTTAATTATTGAACCTTAGGCCCAAATGAGGAAAAATTCCACAAGAAACACCTTATCAGGAGAGAAATGGGAGAAACCTCAGGAAGAGCAACACAGGAGGGATCCCTCTTCCAGGATGGACAGACATGAAATAGGTGTAAAATACACAAAAATAACATATAATGTAACATCATAGATTACACAGTGATGTAGAATACATACAGTTATTGAATAACATTTCACGAATTTAAATGCACTAGGTAATAAAATTGTAAAGAGAGTGCAAGGCATATTTAGTGAGTCAAAATAATGTCAGGTGACCCCACAGATGCAGTCAAGAGCCAGCGAGACCCCGTGCCACAAAACCAGCTCTAATCAGTGGAGCCCTGCAGAGAGAATAGGCTTCACATGCACACAAAAGGCAGACCGACACAGCAGTCACACAGGAAGAGAGGAAGAAGAAGAGAGAAGTGATGAGAGTGAGGCAGATTAGTCGTAGCCAACACAAATAGTATAAAAGCAATTTTAAACGAGAGCAGCGCAAATGATAGCTTAAATATCCAGGGGTGTGTGACTGTCACCAAGGGAAGACCGGACGCATCATGAACAGGTGCCGAAGTCATCAGGAGAGAGAAGATCCATGGTCATCAGCCAGCCACCAGCCACCAGCCATTAGATTTATATTAAGAGAAACTGACTGTCCTGTAGCTGAAATGTCACTCGCTCAAACCCCTAATAACAAATTGTAATTCTATAGCGTCCTGTAGCAAGATGCTAAACCTCTTATCTGATTACTCTTGAAGAGTAATCCATGCCATCAAAGTAATGCCATCAAAACATAGCACAAATCTGGCCTCATCCCGTGAGGTATTTTTCACTGGCAATGAAGACGTGAGATGTTAAAAATGTGAAAAGGTGAAAGTACAAGCAGTTCCGCAGGTTTGATAACTTGAGGCACCTCACGCAGATGCATAGAAAAGAGTCTCACATGCCGGCATCTTGTTTGAAGATAATTTACATGAACGTCAGTTCGTCAGAACATTAGATGGTATCGGTATTTTATTTCATTTCATTATGCTTTATTTCATTCAAAACTGTGCTTTTCTTGTATCGCATCAAAATTCCCAGTGCATGTAATGCACATGGCAATAAAAGTCTTTCTGGTTCTGATTCTGTTCTGACATCTGTTACCACTGGACACAAGTGGAATCTCCACATTTAATGAAAAATAAGAGTTTCTTCTCTTGTCTTACTGTGACGGGTGTAAAGAAAGTGAAATGCAAATGAACGTACTTACTTACTGCCTGTTATGCCAGCTGGCATGTGAGGCAGCAACAAAGGACTTCCACTGCTCTCGGTCTTTGGCCAGCTTCTTTATGGTGCCCCAGCTGTGGTTTAAGGATTTCAGTAAAGCTTCCATAGTCCTCCGCCAAGTGGTTTTTGGTCTGCCATGCTTGCATTTTCCTTCAGGTGTCCAGGGAAGAGGTATTCTTATGATGGAACCAGTCTCTCTTCAGATGACATGGCCGATCCATCTCCCGCATCTTTGCCTGATGATGGTGCTCATGCACTGTTGGTCGCACTGTGTGAGGATATCCTCATTGGAGATGGATCGGGGCCAGGAGAAGCCACATATCGTCCGTAAACTTAGGGTATGAAATGTGGAGAGTTGACTTAGGTCGCTTCTTGTCATTTGTCAGCTCTCTGTGGCACAGAGAGCCATCGAAAGGGCACAGCTTTGGTATAGTTTGAGTTTGGTGTTGTCGAATGCGTTCAGGCCCATATGACAGCGCTTTGAATGTGTTTCCCCATTCACCTTGTGAACACTTTTCTCTGCTTACAGTTTTTACTCATTTGACTTTTTTATGCATTTGACTTATTTAATTTATGCTTTTTTATGCCATTTTTATGCTAATCTTCTTGAGAAGATTATACTGAAGATCACAAGTTGTGTTGTATAACTGGTATTTGGGAGAAGGTGAAGAAAGGGAGACTTTATATGACCAGTGGAATAAGGACAATTGTTCTCGAGACACACTGCAACAATCTGTCCCAAATCCTGTTCCTGTGTGTGCTTTGCTCAGAAACTGAAGACATGGACCATCAGGGTTTTTCTGGACCACCAATGTCGAGGGATGGCAAAGAGGCGTTGAAACGTCTTGGCGTGTTATGGTAGATGTCCGCTCTTGAAGCAGGTTTGCTGTTTCATCAGATCTCACTCAGTCTGTCGAAGCGCATGCTGTGAACGATGATCTGTAATTGTCGATGTTTGTGTGTGTTTTACAGGAAACACTGTGCAGAACTTTCCTTTATTTGGTGTGTTTGAGGACGTGTTCATCACGGGAGTCACCGGCGGACTGCATTTCGGCAAGCAGAGGAAACTGGTACTGAGCGAACACAAGTCCCTCAAGAAGGATGCTGAGATTTTGGCCACAGATTCAGGGGAACGTGAATTTGAGGTGATTTCAGATGTCTTGCTTTTTAGCATGTAAATACTTACTCGGTTCTTTCGTTAAGCATTAAATATTTTGTGATAATCAACAAAACAAGGACCAAGATGTGAAGCACAGCTGTTGTGTGACTGTTGTTAACAGAACGATAGAGGATCATTGTCTTGAGTTTGTAACTGGAAGTAGGTTTAGTATTGACTGCATGTTTTCAACTGAGTAAGTAACATTACATACTATTTACACCATATCCGGATCAAACGCTTAGTGTTGACATTATAAAACAGTTGCTTTTGCGCCATATCAACGGAGCTAAAGTTAGCTCGTCTGAACCATATTTTCAGCTCTTTGACAGCCCAGAGGGCGGCACGGTGGCGCAGTGGTTAGCGCGGTCGCCTCACAGCAAGAAGGTCCTGGGTTTGAGCCCCGGGGTAGTCCAACCTTGGTGGGTCATCCCAGGTCGTCCTCTGTGTGGCAGTTTGCATGTTCTCCCCGTGTCTGTGTGGGTTTCCTCCGGGGGCTCCGGTTTCCTCCCACAGTCCAAACACAAGTAGGTCAGGTGAATTGGCCATATTAAACTGTCCCTAGGTATGACTGTGTGTGTGTGTGTGTGTGTGTGTGTGCGCCCTGTGATGGCCTAGCAGCCTATCCAGGGTGTCTCCCTGCCTGCTGCCCAATGACTGCTGGAATAGGCTCCAGCGACCTTGAGCAGGATTAGCAGTTAGGATAATGGATGGATGGATGGATGACAGTCCAGAGAAGCAAGCTGACAAAACACTTGAACATTTTTCGTTGAAGACTGATTAGTTTGAATGCATTAAAGGTGATAGAGAACGTCTTACTATGCTTACATCTCTGTCAATGGCGTTTCTGTGAAGTCCTGCCTCGAATGAATCCACATGGGCAATAAATACCAAGTGATCGAATACGAGGGGGAGGCTAAGGGAGAACAGTGGTGAATGTGTCGAAAAACTATATTTTGTCAATTTTCTTGACAATGATGATTATAATGTTAATTAATTAATTAAATAAATAAATAAATAAATAAATAACCCAGGGGGCATCCGGGTAGCATAGTGGTCTATTCTGTTGCCTACCAACACAGGGATCGCCGGTTCGAAGCCCCATGTTACTTCCGGCTTGGTCGGGCGTCCCTACAGACACAATTGGCCACGTCTGCAGGTGGGAAGCCGGATGTGGGTATGTGTTCTGGTCACTGCACTAGCGCCTCCTCTGGTCGGATGGGGTGCCTGTTCAGGGGGGAGGGGGAACTGGGGGGCATGGCGTGATCCTCCCACTCGCTACGTCCCCCTGGCGAAACTCCTCACTATCAGGTGAAAAGAAGCGGCTGGCGACTATGTGGTAGTCTGCAGCCCTCCCCAGATCGGCAGAGGGGGTGGAGCAGCGACTGGGATAGCTCGGATGAGTGGGGTAATTGGCCCTATACAACTGGGGAGAAAAAGGATGGGGAAAACCCCCCAACAATGTACTACGTCTTACAGCAACATACTTTTTTAGATGCACACTCTTCATTTTTGAAGGGGTCGCAATTAACCCCCACCCAAATCTACATAGATGGTACAGCTGTGTTTGTGAGTGACTGATTAAGAAGCTAGGTATTTTAGGTGCTTCATATCTGAAAAAATGGAAATCTAAACAATAATGGACAATCTTTCTTCCCAACACAAACAGGTGGGTGTGCATAAGCTCTTATTTGACAGCATGGTGAGTGGACATGTATAAAAGGAGCAGTACATTGAACATCTCCAGCTGCAGCATCAGCAGACACCAGGATCAGCGGTCCAGGCCCTCGCATCATCTCTTGACTGCCCTTTCAAGACCTTTGGAGAACTCCTTCATCATACGCTGATGGCCATGACCTCTTCCAAAATCAGACAGGTTGACAAGCTGCAAATAATCTATCGTGGGGAGGGTGAGAATGTGAAAGCCTCTCCTGGGACACTACAGGTCGAATTTGAGGAGAGCTAGCTGAGAGATGAGCTAAAGGGATACTCGGCCTATTGGAAGGGCCTTAGAGAGCCCCAGGGGTTGGATATTGAGGATGACTGGAAATAGGGTATCTGTTGCTTTAAGGAGAACTGTGAACGGAGAGGAAACACGACCTGGTTGAGGTGAGGATGATCTGCAGCCTCAAACTGGATAGACCCACGGTGGATATCCTTATTTCTGGGAGCCCAACTATGGATTCTGATGCGTACATATGGGATGTTTTTCAAAATCCTGCGCTGGACAGACTTACGTTTGATAGCGACTAGTCAAATCTTAACAGCAGCGTTTCAGCAGCTGGAAGCAATGCATCATGGTTGTTAAGTGGTGACTCACTTGACTTTACTGATGATGAGCTATATTTGTGTATCTCTGTCTCTATCTCTGGTATATATTTTGTACTTCCAGGTTTTCCTTTTGGCAAGCCATGATGACACATCTGATGATGGCTGGTATGTTTGCTATAGAGTTGGAGGTTTTATCATGCACATAATAAGCGATATTGAATTGATATTGTATTAATTCTTAGCAACCAGTATAATTACAATAGTAACTAGTCAGTGGTGGAATAGTGACAACTGGGCAAAAGAAATTGCACTAGTTACTTGTTTTTTTTAGTGACTAGTATATTTAGGGAATAAATGAAATGGCCTGTCAGATCTACCACCACTATAGAAACCACTCACCATATTCTCTTCATCATTCACTATGACGCTGATCCAGATCAGCAGTGAGGAAATTATACAAATTGTCCGAGTTCAAACTGGCAAGGATGGGCCATATCATTTAATGTTAAGTCAACTCTATATGTAATAGGGCATCCGGGTAGCATAGCGGTCTCTTCCGTTGCCCATCAACATGAGGAACGCTGGTTGGGTTGCCTCCCGGGAGGCTGTTTATCACAGAAGAAGACAGCCAGATCAGAATGCCCAAGTCACAACATCAGGCTCTCTTCAGTTTACCCAGTCAGTGGTGAATTCAGACAGCCTTTGGAGACCTTAGTCATGGTGCATTCAAAGGCTGACAGGTAGCGGACCCTCCTGCACACATGGG